>NW_014575560.1:702112-992112 GCF_000708205.1 Mixia osmundae IAM 14324 | reverse complement strand
TTATCGGAATTAACCAGACAAATCACTCCACCAACTAAGAACGGCCATGCACCACCAACCACAAGATCAAGAAAGAGCTATCAATCTGTCAATCCTTTTTGTGTCTGGACCTGGTGAGTTTCCCCGTGTTGAGTCAAATTAAGCCGCAGGCTCCACACCTTGTGGTGCCCTTCCGTCAATTCCTTTAAGTTTCAACCTTGCGATCGTACTCCCCCCCGAACCTAGACTTAAAGATTTCTCTTTGGGTGCCAATGCAGTCATATCAATAAAACCTGCACTGATCCCCAGTCGGCATCGTTTACTGTCGAGACTACAACGGTATCTAATCGTTTTCGATCCCCCGACCTTCGTTCTTGATCAATGAGAGCATCCTTGGCAGATGCTTTCGCAGTAGTCCGTCTTCCGTCAATCCAAGAATTTCACCTCTAGCAACGGAATACGAATGCCCCCAACTGCCCCTATTCATCATTACGGCATCTCCAAGGCAACCAACAAAACAGAGACGCTGTCCTATTCTATTATTCCATGCTAATGTATTCGGGCACTAAATCGGCCTGCTTTGAACACTCTGATTTTTTCAAAGTAAACGTCTGAGCGGAGCAAACCGACAAGACGCACTGAAGCGACATCGGCGCCCACCAAGAGGTAAACCCGGACGAGTGACCAGTACACACGTACAAAAGACGCGGACCGGCTCGTCCGAGTCGAAGTTCGACTACGAGCTTTTTAACGGCAACAACTTTAATATACGCTATTGGAGCTGGAATTACCGCGGCTGCTGGCACCAGACTTGCCCTCCAATTGATCCTCGTTAAGGGATTTAAATTGTACTCATTCCAATTGCAAGACCCAAAAGAGCCCTACATTGTTATTTATTGTCACTATCTCCCCGAATCGGGATGGGATAATTTGCGCGCCTGCTGCACTCCTTAGATCTGAGGGCCGTTTCTCAGGCCCTCTCTCCGGAACCAAACCCTTATTTCCCGTTACCCGTCGTCACCATGGTAAGCCACTACCTTACCATCGAAAGTTGATAGGGCAGATATTTGAATGAAGCATCGCCAGCTCGAGGCCGTGCGATTCGACAAGTTATCATGATTCACCAAGCGCTGCTAAAAGAAGCGTTGATTTTGTATCTAATAAATACACCCCTTCCGTTGCCAGTCGGGGCTTTTCAGCATGTATTAGCTCTAGAATTACCACAGTTATCCATGTAGCAAGGAACCATCAAATAAACTATAACTGATTTAATGAGCCATTCGCAGTTTCACTGTATAAATTTGTTTACACTTAGACATGCATGGCTTAATCTTTGAGACAAGCATATGACTACTGGCAGGATCAACCAGGTATCTATCACTCCACCTCGTGCAAGCACGAGTGCCGCCAGTACCCNATCGTACTCGCGGGCGTGATTCACCTTATCTCGCTTGACGTTTGCNTTNGCATCCGTCAGCTCAGTTGGTCTCCGTCCTAGCATCTCCAACGACCCAGCCTGGATTCCAAGGAATACCAGACCGAGCCATCGTCGGTGAAGACAAACCTGTGAGCAGCTGCTCTGATCATCGATCAGCGCCGCTCACAGTCGGTTCTCCCATTCGGTGGTTTCTTGCACTTATAGTCTGGCCATAGGCAATCCAATCCACCTCTACATCCCCGTCACGCTTTCGCAAACGTAAACTAGGCCTTCAGCTTGTTGCGAAATCGCAACACACGCTGGAAGAATCCAGCTCGATTGACTAGCCGCGACCGTACTCGGCCACAGACGCTGCTCAATCCAAGCATTCGATTCCTTCGGTCCCTCTGGTAAGTCTGATCAGACGATTCGATTCGCATCTCTCTCGTCTCTTCATGAGTTGTCCAATATTTTTGGTCAGTCAGACTACACCAGATAATCTGTCGTGACTTTTCTTCGACATCTCTGTCTGCTCGCGAATTTAGTTGAGATCACCTTGGTTCGCGTCGATTTGTACACACGACCTAGCGCGACCGTCCGTCCGTCGAACAGCAAGAATGTCGGTGACAAAGCGCAGGCAGAATGGCCATGCGCCAGTGCCACGCAAGCTTCGCAAGGTCACACAATCGCTAAGAGAGGGGAAAGAGCCCGTCAGTGACGACGGCGAGGATCTTCTGGCCCGAGCTCTTGCGACGCAGCACGACTCTGAAGACAGCAGCAGCAGCGAGATGGATGATGGCCATGACCGGTCAAACCTGCAGAATACTGAGACACCGTCAGCTGCAGATCCTAGCAGCCTTTCCTCGACCAGGGATCCTCACTTTCTGCAGCAAGAGCCTCTGCAGCATCAAATTGAAGCCTTGCTGGCGTCTGTCCGAACGCCTGCTGCATCGTCATCCCGAGCAAGACCGCTCATGCTTGCACTTGAAGAGATAAAAGCGACTCTCGCGAGCTTGCCGACTGTTGCACCTCTCGGCATCGCAGAAGCGATCGCACGATTGAGCAAGCACAATGTGACCATACCTTTTCCAGAACCTGGCCCAAGTCCCTTGCAAACGCAATGGCAGCTAGCGTTCGAAGCCCCTGCCAGCATAGAGCTTGTCGGAAGTTGGCCGGTGGGAACCGCATGCCGTTGGAAAGGTGTACAGGGGTGGGGCGTCGATATGGCTCTTCAGCTACCCGCCTCTTTACTTCAAGAGAACGACTACAAGCAAGGGCGATATCTACACAAGAGAGCATACTACGTAGCCTGCCTTGCAGCAGCCTTGCCGGCCAGGCTCAGTCAGCTGCATGTCTCCATAGACCTTCTTCATGGCGATCCGCGCAGACCGATGATAGCACTCGTGCCCAAGCAAGGTGGGTTGCACTGTATGGCAAGTAGGCCAGCCTGACTCGTGACGCAGGGTCCCTGCTGGCAAAGCTGCGAGTAGTCATCAGGCTTTTGCCTTGCGCAGGCGCGGAGTCGCCCATGCCTCTTTCCAAGCTCAATCCCGGGCGCAGCAATACCAAATCCGCCGCGGGTACAACAGAGCCCACACCACTTTACAACAGCGCTCTACTACACGATGCTTTCTTGCTTGCCGATCGGTCGTACCTGGAGGATGTCACAGAGAGCTGTCCTGCCTTCAAAGATGCTTGCTTGCTTCTCAAAGTCTGGGCGCACCAGCGTGGGTTCGCCGGACATGCAGACGAGCATCACTTGATAGGCATGGAGAGCATGTCACTTACGCTCACAATGATCCTTGCCCATCTGCTTGTTGGAGGACGGCCGAAAGACAAGGATACAAAAAAACTGCCAAAGACTGCTTCAAGCTGGCAGCTCTTCTCTGCCGTCATCGATTTCCTTGCTGAGACGTCTCTCGCTCGTCGACTTGTCTTTGCAAAGTCTGATACCCCGCTCTTCAGCCCGGATGAGCTGTCTGCGGCTTACATGAACGGCTTCATTGATCACACGGGCTCGCGCAATTTGCTGGCAGGCATTCCCAGTGCAAATCTTGACGCTCTACAATTCGCGTCACGTATGTCGGCAATAGCTATCGCAATGGATCCATCTGCAGCCTTCAGTAGCGTCTTGCTCCGCTCGAGCTTCGATCCTGCCGTCGCGTTCGATGTCACAGTAGTGTACGGCTCCTGTCCTATAGATGTGCATCTGGCTGACTATACTTGATCGGCAGACTAGATGTCGGCCACTCCGTCACCATACCTCAAGACCCACTGTACGAGCATCGTGCACAGCATACTTTGGCGGTACTCGTATCGGACACGCTCGTTCGTGGTCTATCTGACCGTATCACTTGCTTGTCAATTAGTACACGATCGCATGCGAGCAGTGGCTCAAGTGCGGCAGGAACTCCAAGTCAGCTTACCGTTGGCTTGTCCTTGAATCCAGCGCAAGCGCAACGACTTATCGACTCTGGGCCGAGCGCCGAGGATGCGACAGCAGCTAGCAAGTTTCGTTCTTTCTGGGGCGAAAGGTCAGAGCTCCGTCGATTTCAGGACGGTAGCATTACAGAAAGCGTAGTATGGACCGCGGACAGCGTGCTTGCACGCTCGCGCATCATCCCTCAGATCATAAACTATTTGATGTCGAAGCATCTCAAGCTATCGCCAGCGGCTATCAGCGTGATCGCAGGCCCTTACGATGCTTTACTCATGCAACCAGACTGCGTATTCGAAGCTTCTGCATCTGATAACCCCAAAACCAGAGGCTTTGGCGCGGTCATGGGCGCATTTGACGAATTGGCAAAGTACCTCCGTCAAATCGAGAAGCTGCCGCTCTCGGTAACAAGCGTAACTCCTGCCAGCGAGGCACTGCGGTACTCTTCGGTTTTTCTGCCTTCACCTCGCGATCGAGCGACCTATGCTGCAAAAGCCTTGCCGACTTCGGCTCACACAGCATTGCATGATATTGCCATTACCCTAGAGAGCTCTGGCCATTGGCCATCAGACCTCCATGCGGTGCAGAAGATCAAAGCTGCTTTCCTACTCTCCCTGGCAGAAACCTTGTTACGAACAGGACAGTATGAATGCCAGATCGTCTTCGATGCAGATGCGCTGCCGCTCGTTGATCATTGCGCTCTCGACATCCTTGCACCGACTGGCTACGCTTTTCGAGCACGTATCCATCACGATGGCGACAAAACGCTGCTCGAGCGAACTCTGCTTGACACAAAATCGCCGCCTACGCCCGACGAACGCAAGATCTTGCTTGCTGCCTTGACGCATCATCACCGACGATATGTAGTCAATCCTCGTCATCATGCAGCCATAGCTGCTCTGCAACTTCGCTTTCCTACCCTTTCGACAAGCGTCCGCATCCTCAAACGATGGCTGGCAGCGCACATGCTGTCGCCTCATGTCGCACCTGAGCTGGCAGAATTGCTGACTGCATATGTCTATCTTGATCCTACATCAAGTCTTGCTCGGCCCGGCAGCCCTGCCACAGCTTTCGCAAGGGCGATCGACCTGCTATCTGCCTGGCAATGGCTTGACACGCCCCTGCTGATACCGCTCTATACCTCTATTGGCCTCGCGCCCGAAGTGAGAGCAGTCCTGCCGATCAAGAAAGAGCAGCTGGCACGCGATGCTTTCGTACGCATGCGCAAGATGGATCCTGCCGTTCAACGCAGTGCGATGGTGCTCGTGACGGAGGAAGATCTCGAAGGCAACCTCTACACAAAGGACAAGCCCACGCGACTTGTCGCTGCAAGGATTGTTCAGCTTGCCCAAGCGACATTGCAGACCATTCGAGCTGAGACGCAGATAGGCAAGCTTGACGTCAAGGTAACGTGATCTGTCGAGCCCTGTGGAGTCATGCTTAGCTTTCGCACAGAGTATGTTCAAGACGCCGCTGGCGCATTATGATCTCCTCATCCATCTGGATGCTTCGCAATTACCCCGCTATGCAGAGAGTATCTCGCCACGACAACATCTCCTCACCGCTCGACAGCCCCGATGGGCACTTGCCAATCAAGCGGATGGAGCTCGCTCTGTACCGCTAGGCTTTGACCCTGCTCAGAATCTGGTGAGGACTCTCGAGCACTTCTATGGCGACGCAGTCGTCTTCTTCCACGATGTCCATGGGGGCGACGTCATCGGCGCACTCGTCAATCCGGCCATTTTGAAAGAGCGCGATTTCAGACTCGGTCTTGGCTATCCTTGTCAACCTGCTGACGCATCGGAAAGCGCCGGGAAAGTCAAGATCATTGCCAGTCTTGCTAGCATGATTGGCGAGATCAGAAGGCTCGGCGGAAAGCTTGTGACCGGCGTATCGACGAACAAGCATGATCAGCTGGTCTGGCAGGCTGCCTAGTTGACCTCCTCGAGCAGGCCCTGGACGAGCAAGCGCGCTACGTCTGACCGTTTGACAAAGAAGAGGTTGTTCTTGCCGAAATGGATGGTGCCCGCCTCCGTTTCAACGTTGCCAATGTCTTTGAGGACGCGGACTTGCACATAGAGATCTTGCGGCGGTCTAGGATCGAGTGGGGTAGTGATGTCGACAACATCAATGAAAGCAGACTTGTACTGACGCACGAGAGCAGCGTAGTCCTTGATGAACTCTACCTCTGCCGGGGATAGCTCCTTCCTGAGGCCTTCCTCCTGGCCTAAGAGCTGTGAAGTCGTCGCTCCCTCGTCCCAGAAGAGCTGCTTGATCTTGTTGAGGCGAGAGCGATGATAGGCGAAGAGACAGCGCTTGTTGCGTTGCATGGCGAGCGCAGACACGACGATGGAAGCCATCTGGCCCTCATCTCTCTCTATCTGGGAGAAGACCTCCTCGCCTGCAGTGATCTGCTCGCCCAGCTGTCGAGCCTCTCGCTGAATGAGTCGAACGAGCTCGGAATTGTAGGTGCGCAGGAGATCTGTTTGCTGAGCTCTTTTGGCCTGCCAGCGCCGCATCAGCATGCCGAACACACGCAGACGGGTTGGACCGACCTCGGCCACGAGCTTGTGAGCATCATCGCAGAGCATCTCTCTGAAGATCTCAAGCCGTCCAGAGAGCCCAAAGTGCGCGCGACGCGACACGCGCGACATGCTCGCTGTGTGCGCGGCTGATCAGAGCTGATGGATCCTTGCTCATACAATCAGATCGAAAGCCTCACGGAGAGTAACAAGAATGCGAGCATGATGCAACGGGGTCAGGATAGCGCAACGCGGCCGCATTGCTACAGAAAGAGAGACCCTTTGGGCGAGATGTGCCACGATCATGTGATCGGCTTGCTCGCTTTGACAGCAAGCGCGTGGCCAAACGCTCGGCGAGATGATGTCTGAGCATATGGTAGGATCGTGCTTGCGGTCGGCAGTCGCTGCTGCGACCTTATCGTGCGTTGGAGCGCTTGTCGCCTTGGCATCGTGCGCGGTATCGCTATTGCCGATGGCTCGAGCCGCGGTGTCCTGTGTGGTGGCTTTGTGTAATGCAGTACGAGTGCGCACGCTAGGTGCCGCTACGCAAGTCGTGCGAGATCGGGAAAATGTCCTTTGCCAGCTTGGCGACTGTAGTGTCCTCTACGCTCTGTAGAGCCTTGATGATCTTGTCCATGCGCTCCGAATCGACAGGTGGACTTCCTGTACGTGCGTATATGTCGAGACCGGCGGGCGAGAAGAGCGTTGCCTGGAAGTAGCTCACAATCCACTCGTCCCGGTCTGGTGGCAAAGGGTGCTCCTTTGCCAGGTGTAAGCCTAAGATCTGCCAGTCTGATGTGATGGGCATCAGGAACCCTTTGCCTCTCCACCTCCAATGCACGCCATTGACCGTGGAGAGATCCTTGATACCCGAAGGCAGTTCTCGTCTGTCGATACCTCTTATGGCCCGCCTTGGCGTCTTGCGAGAGTCGACGTAGACCGAGGCATGGTACTCCACGAGGTCGTCCAGTCTATCGCTTGCAGGAAAGCCAGGGACGAGTGCATAGGTGATGCAGACGTTCTTCTTGTTCCGCCAAAGGGGCAGGGTCGAGTAGACGATGTCCCAGCTGCCCAGCAGAGCATCGTAGTCCACTCGCCCCACAGAAAGTACAGGGGCGTTCGTGTCCGGTGAGAACACTCTGATGTGATCTGTCTCTTCGCTCTCCGAGGATCTACTCGGCGGCCTTGGCACGACGGACATGCTGACTAGCTTGGTCTCCTTCGTCCTTCAGGCGTCCTCGTGAGCTCGGACTGGCCTTGGAGGATAGCTGTCGATCAACACATCTCGATGGCCGACTTTACCTGCATCTTCTCTCGTCTAGGCCGCACTCCGACGGTCGGCAAGTCCGTTCAAAATCGACTTGGACAGAAGAAAAACGGCGCGCGTCTGCGATCGCCTCGCTCGACGCCCGATGATGTCTCGTTGCGCCGCGCTTTGTTTGCGCAAGAGCTCATCGGAAGTGCCTGCTTGCTAGCTTCAGACCCGCCAAGGATCTCAGTGGGCATCAAGGGGGCACTTGTAGACCTCTGCTCGCTCTTGTGAGCCTGTCGGCGAAGTATCGTCAGAGCTACAGCCTCATCAGCCGCCTGTCTCTCGAAAACTCGGCCAAGCACTGCCAAACATTAGCCCGGACGAGCTCTCGATCCATATTCTACTCGTCAGCTTCACGTCGGGATCGCGACAGGCTCCTGGCTGGGCTTAGCACCGTGCACACCTCAGAGGTGCCTTTGACGCGAGCGCTCACATCCGCCTGCCTGACGACGCCACGTCCGCAAGGCTGACCCTACCGCTTCTTACGCTCCATCACGATAGCACGGACAGTCGAATCGCCGCAGAGACCTTCGCCAGAGCTCGTCTGCGCCATAGACGATGCCGCTCCTCAAGCGCAAGCCGATAGTATTGCTGCCTCTACCCACAGGCGCCACAGATGGCTCGATATCACAGCAGGAGCATGTCTTCTACATCGACGAGACCGGCGAAGTCTTTCTCGACTACGAGTGAGTTGACCTGCTGAGCTGCCAACGCGCACGGCTCATCCTGTCTGCCGTGCAGCTCCTATGCCCAGAGAGTAGCTTATCTCCAGCAGCGCATCTTCACATGCGAGCACACGGGCAAGGCCGGTCTCGACTACTTCCAAGCAGTTGCATCCGAGCGTGCCGAGTCCAAGCTCGTCAACGACCGCTTTCCAGACCAACTCAAGCATCGCGTCCTCGCAGCATGCAATTTCTGTCAGTCGCTCACCTAGCTCAGCCGGAGTCAGGTGAAATCTGACATGCGCTTGCTTGCAGTCGTCTGCGGTCGCATAGACAACCTCGTTGACATGGTCTTCGATAGACTGAAGGACCGATATTTCGCCGGCGAGCGCGTCGTTGTCGACCTTCATGGTGACAAGTGAGCACCGCCCATCATTGACGGTTGTCGCTCATACGTCTGCAGACTGTACGGCAAGATCATCAAGGTCTACCCGCCCAGATTCATACGCGACCATTATGGACGTAGCGATCCTCTTCACGCCGACAGTAAGAAGCGCGCTTTCGACGACATGACGACCAATGGCACCGCTTCCACGTCTGAGCTGCCAGCCTCAGATCGGTACGAAGCCATCGCTCACTCTTTAGGAACAGACCTTTGGGCGTCCGCGCACGAGTTGATCGAACACGATCCTTCGTCAGAATACCTCTACACCGTGCAGCTCATGTCAAACGATGGCGCTTTCAACGAATCGCTCACAGAAGCACAAGCTTCCCAACTCGCAAGAGACCGTAACAACTTTTCCAAAGTCATGCTCAAACGCTTCCTACGCGACTCATTGCAGCGAGATCCCGCTCTGGCCTCGCCCTGGCAAGTCAAACCTTCTCTCTGCTCTGCTTTCGGTCTGCCCCTCGCTCCTGACGACGAGATCAAGCGCAAGAACGAAGCTGCGAGGGAAGCTAGTCTGGCGAAGAGGAAGAAACTTGACCCGGACGATTTGATCGATGGCAAAGGGAAAGGGAAATCACAGGGAGAAGCAGGCGCGAAGAAGCAGATCAAATACCCAATAGAGGATCTCGAGCTTGAGATGGGACCCGCATCAGACAGTAGAGAGCGCAACGGCCTGGCAGACACGCACGAGCCGGCGACAAAACCTGTGCCCCGTAGAGACATGCCGGTCCCTCAGGAGCACATGAGTGCGCTACTTATGCAATGGAGCATGCTTCAAATCTTCAGGTCGGTCACAAACTTCTGCATCAGGACTGTGTGCTGACATCAGAACCTGGCCCAGCGAGCCACTGCGATTATCGCCTTTCAGCTTAGATGACTTCGGCGCCGCACTGCGGCACGATGCCATAGATGTACACTGCGCGCTCACATCGGAAATCCATGGCTGTCTACTCAATGCGCTCTCTGTCGAGCCAGCGCTGGCTGTCTATGGTACAGTCAGCTATACTGCCGCAAGCCAGATGCTGCCAGAGCTTTCAGCGGAAGCTTTGGGTGGTCTTCCGCCAGATATCGCGGAGGTCTACCTCAGGGCGGCAGTCTCACTTGGCAATGTTTGGCCAAGAGCAGCCCAATTAGATCCTGAGAAGGATCGCAAAGGCTGGGAGCACCATCTCATTGGCGCGATCTGTCAGCGCGGAGGAATAGAGACCCTGCCTCGGATTGCCTCGATCGTCCGACATCTGCTCAGCTCGCTCGACGACGACCCAGAAGATATACCAGATAATGCAGAGGACTGCTATATCGAACGCAAACCGCAAGACCGATATCCGACTTTGCCTCTGGCAGACAAGCTATTGCTGCTCGGCTTTCTCATCGACCTCGCATTGCCTTCGCGAGCTATCGTCAACTTCATGAACGAGACCGAGAGCTACCTGTCAGAATTGCGCAAGGAACGAATTGAGATCAACAAAGAAAAGAGACAGCTCATTGCTGAGCGCAATGCCATGGATGGCAAGAAGACGACGAAACCTAAAGATTTGCCGGACGACGCGGATGATGATGCAGTGGCCACGCTTTGGCCAAGTCAAGCCGAAGGTTTGGATCTGGACGAGGCAAACGGCCTCGACTCTTCCATCAGTCATGACGCCCGCGACGAAAGTTTCGAGCCAGAACGATCCAGTGAGCGCGAGCTTACGCCTCTGTCGATGCTGGCTACGCCCGATCCTTCGCCAGCTAGCGCCAAATCTCGTGCGCAAGTATTGAAAGATAAGCAAAGAGCGAGAGAAGCGGAGGATAAGATCAAGCGGAAAGAAATTGCTGCACAAAAGGCGGCAAACAAGGAGAAGCTGCTCAGCAAGAAGGGCAGCGAAGCTGCTCGCAGGCAACTCAAAGAATCCTTTGAGGCTCTGTATAGCCGGGAAGAATCGCTCGAGTACGAATGGCGACGCAACCGAGGTGTACGTGCCGTGATTCCACTCGGCAAAGATCGCTTTTACAACTCATACTGGTGGTTCGACGGCATCGGTGGACAAGCATTGCGGAGCAGTCAAGGGGGACATCTCTATGGAACAGGACGACTATTCGTCTTGGGCCCAAGTGGGATCGACTGTGACTTGCTCAGCGATCGCGGACCTTTGAAGATCAAGTCAAGACGACAACGTGAAGAGGGCGAAGCTTTGCTCGAGACTGGCATCTGGGGCTACTATCAGCAAGAGGACGAGGTAGGCAGCCTACTTTGTTTGTCCGGCAGAGACTCACGCTTTGCCCTGCTGCACAGTTTGATGCATTGCTTTCCTGGCTAAACAGCAAAGGCAATCGCGAGCTCTACCTCAAGCAGCAGCTCACAAAGTGGAAGCACTGTATTCTCGGCGGAGCAGAGAAGCGACTCAATGTTCGTCGTCGCGCCTATGTTGCTTCTGATGCTGATGCCTTTGACACTAGGATTTGATGGATGCTCAGAAGCCCCTTGAAGCGCGGCGAAGTGGCAGAACAAAACACTCGGGGCCGGAACAACGGTATCTGGCTTGGCGCAACAAGCTAGCCTAGAGGCTCCACGATCCGCTTGATCGCTAAAGTGCTCACTTCGAGGGTGCCGACTCCGTTGTGGCCCCCAGAGTCGATCTCTAGATGCACTACTGGGCTGCCATTGGACCTCGTAAAGTGTCGGAGCAATCCGTGACCGTACATTGTTTGCTGAGCGATCGAGGTCGCGCCGATTGTTGAATTTAAGAAGACATTGTCGAAGAGTTCTCGAGAATGCGTGTAGACAATATCGTGGTCGTTTGTGGAGTGAATCAGCAGCAATGGGCATTGTGCAAGCGACAGGATAGTATCGGTTTCGAAACGTGTTGTCAAGAAGGTGCGTACGAGCGCTTCTACATGTCTAGATTTGCGCAAGGGCCCCATTATCGGGATCAGGCCGAACAAGCGATACGTCGTGAGCAGAGACGGTATACTTTTGAATGGCGCTATCAGTATCAACGCCCTCAGATGGATGTCTACTCCTGTATGAGCACGAGGCTCGACAGATGGCAGAAATATTACCTTGGGGCGCCAGTTGCCTCGCTACGAGGTCAGCACAAATTCCAGTCCCTAGCGAATGACCGTAGCAAACGATGTCGTGGGCATGCACGCCGATCTCTGCATGTAGCAGTCAGTCTACGCTGCTCCGCGAAGGGAGGGCACACCTCGGTTGAGCCATTCGAACAGCCTGCCGGCATCTTGCACCGCTGTAGCTTGCGATGGTCGTATCGAGGACGAGTCGCCAAAGCCTCTATCCGCCTTGCATCAGTCTGTCTGCAGCTGCAAGGTTTGAACTGACCTATAGTCAAGCATCACGACGTTAAAGTCGAGCTCGTTTGCCAGAATCCTGGCGGCACGCATACGGAAGCCGACAGCACGCGTAGCAGCATTACCGTGCATGTACATGACTGCTCTATGTTTGAGCCTGCCCGGCCTCGTAGTCTAAGAGACCGTACGTGTCGGTCGATTGGAAGTACTACGCTCAGGTGAGCAAACGCCACTCTGATATGTCTAGACTTACCGAAGGATGTCAGCATAGACTGCTTGCGACGGACGCATAGGTAGAGACTCTATCCGGGTGGAATATGAGCTAAGCGCAGGCAGAAGCCAAGCACCAAGGTGCTGATCTTTGCCAATGGGAATTCGCAGATTATGGACGCGGTAGGCTAGACACTTGTCTCAAAACACAAGTCGTGCTCTGCAACGAAGACGTACGAGCGAAGCCGTAGCTCTCTGGAGCGTCGAAGTTACTCTGGAAGTCAGAGCAGATGAGATCAATCATATGAGTCACAGTTCGCGATTGACCTGGCCTGAAAGTCGCACGCGATGGAGGAAGATGAGATGCTGCTGTATTTGTTCGAAGCAAAGCAAGGCGAGGAAGGTTGCATACAGCGCGAATGGCGCAAGGGCGAGTACTGCCAAATAAGAGGCTGCCATTGCGGCAAACGCCCGGGCATCGATGGATGGATGTATCGACGCGCTTCGTAGAATCGATAGGGCAGCAGCAGCTTGCCGTGTCCTGAGCAACAGCATCGGCCAATGACGGCTGAAGCATGGACTGCGTCGACAACCCTCGTCATCCGGTGACGAGAGCGCTCGGGGCATTCCCGCTCGTGTTTGTCGGTTCGGTGTTGGTGTGGGCGTTGTGAGTGACGCAGGCGATCCGCCCTTGCCCGTCTGACTCATGACAATGACAGCTATTCCTTCGCCTGCTCCATCAGTATCGGCTATGTCCTTCTGCACAGACAGTCTGGCCAGCCCTCGTTCAGATGGACAGCTGAGATCATCATATTCTGTACGCTTTGGTTTCTCGCCGTCTTCAGTCTCGTCAAGGTCTGCAAACTCGGGCCTGGCTTTGTGCGAGAGTCAGATCACTCGAGCACGGTCGCAGACGAGGAGAGCTACTCGCTCGTGCCCAAAGACGCGCTCGAAGACAGGGAAACGCAGCGAATGGCCAAAGCGGATGGCTCAAGGAGATATTGCCGCAAGTGTCGGCTACACAAGCCAGACAGAGCGCATCACTGTCGCATCACCGGTGCATGCATCCTCAAGATGGATCACTACTGCCCCTTTGTCTTTTGCACGATCGGTCATCGTAATTACAAAGCTTTCATTCTCTTTCTTGGCTACACTTCATTCCTCGGCATCACGACTGCCATCTCGACCGGTCTGCGATTGTTGCAGTACGCCGAGGACGCGACTGCGCTCGACTACGAGCTTACCTCTGTCAATTGGGCCTTGCTACTCTTGATCGCAGCAATGTTCAGCTTGATCATCGTCGCTTTCACAGCACATCACCTCTACATGATCAGCAAGAATCGCACGACGATAGAAAACGTCGAGCGGACCAACAGACTGCGACTGGACGAGTCATCGAGCGAGGCGCGCAGATGGCGAGATGATAACATGCTCACGCGCGACGAGCGACGTAAGCTAAGAAAGGCAGCTGCGAAGGCCAACATATACGATCTTGGCGCGAAAGAGAACTTCAAGCAAGTCTTTGGGCCTTGGTCGTGGCGATGCTTTGATCCTCGTGTGCCTACACCCGGCGACGGCTTACATTTCCCGGTCAACCATGAGCACCATGCTCGGCTTCAGAGCCTGACAGAGGCAATACGACTAAGGGTCGATGAGAATCATGTATAACAATCTAGCTGCATTGATCTGTTGTTGTCTAGCGTACCTTGCTGAACGGATTCAGCAACGAAGCGTCATTCTTCTTCTCCGTCTTGCTCTTTGGGAACCTGTGCGACCGGCTTTTTTTTTCATTCTCTGATCGTATTGATGTAGATTTGAGACTCACGCGTTCCAGAACCGGAGGGTCTCATCGCCTGCGCCGGTGACGATGGTCTGACCGTCGGGCGACATGGCAAGGTACAGCACCCGCAAGCTGTGACCGGTCAGAGTCGCGACTTGAGTCATCGAAGGATACTTCCAGACGCAGACTTGGTTCTGCACTTTACCAGACGAGAAACCGTGGGTCGAAACCAGCTCTTGATTGTTGCGCGAGAACATCTGCCACCCCAGATCAGCCTTCGTCTGGGTTGTGAGGGACGGTCTTACCAAATTGCACACTTGGGAGCCCGTGTCGACTTCGTTCACGAGCGATCCGGTCAGAGTGTTCCAGAACCTGATTTTCTTGTCTGCTGTCCCTCCGCCGGATGCCAAGATGCCATGTTGATGAGGATTCCAGGCGATCGCCTTCACCGCAGCAGTGTGTTCGGCAAAGCGATGCAGCGGAGTCGTGTTGAGAGCGTCCCAGACGAAGAGCTTGTTATCATTGCCGCCACTTGCGAGCTGATTCTCTGCCGTGTTCCATTTTAAACCACAAACCTCTTGCTTGTGGTCTGAAAGGATGGAGTTCCAGTGCGCAGGTGACCGAACATCTCTATGTAGGATGTTGCGATCTCTAGAACCGGACGAGAGTATATGGTTATTCCACGCGAGCGCGCCCACTCGACCCGTGTGACCAGACATTGTACGGATAGGTTGCTTGCCCGTCTCTGCATCCCAGATCTGCACTGTGCCTAGATAAGTTCCTATCGCGATCTGGCTACCCTGCAGCGGCGTAGGATGGATGAGCTTTCTTTCCAGCTCTCAGCAGCATGCGATTGGCGCACCTTGCCAATCCAGTTGATAGACGTGACATGATCGCCTTGCTCGCTCAGATCGCACAATCGCTCAACCTTGCTCGTATGCGCTTGCCAGAGGTAGACGCAAGATCCGAGTCCGACGCCGAGGATGTTGGTGCTCGACCAGTCGACCAGGTTCAGGTAAAAGTCGTCCTGTGAATCGTTGAGCTACAAGCCAGCGGACGAACCGAGCGGTACTGACTGCTAATTCGGGCGCATCCAAGACTTTGAAGGGGACCTTGCTGAGGCTTCTGGCTACTTTTTTCGGACTGAGCAGAAGCTTCTGTGACTCGTATTTGATGGGCGATGTGGAATAGCGATCGTGGGTCGGGCTGTCGAGCCCTTGCAGGCCAGCGTACTGGCTGGCAGATCTCTTCTTGCTAGGACTAGTGAAGCTGAACAGATTGCGGCTAGGTGATACGTTCGTCGTGCCAGAGGGCGCCAAAGGCGAATTCGTCAGGGAGGCCAGCGAGTGAGCTGACGAGTGCGAGGCGAGAGAATAGCGCGACGCGGTGGGCGAGCCGGGCTGAGAGATGAAATTGAGGGAAGTCTGACTCGTCGAGGAAGTCACCCTTCGATGAGGGGAAGCATCGAAGAGCTCAGACTTGAGCAATGCATCGAATGTCCGGTCGGCCTCGTCTGCTTTGACAATCATTCAGATGTGCTGGATCACCAAACGGATACGGGCGTACCTTTCTGTACATCTGACTCTGCGCCGGCTCGGTCAATCGTACGCTTTCCTCTGCGTGTTGGCGTGGTGGGACCAGAGCGAATCTCATCTGGATCGAGCAGCTGATAACTCGTCGCGAGATCAACGCCGTCTCGTGTAGGAATAAATCTGGTCGAGCGAGTCTGAGCATTGCCATACGAACAAGTTAGCGCAGGACTGACCTGTCGCCGTAGGTACGTTCTCTGTCTTTGCCCTTTCGCGGGGAAGAAGGAGAAGGTTGTCTGCTCGAGGCAGCAGATCCGTTCGTCTGGCCAAAGAAAGTCGACTTTGGCTCTGCAGATCGACTGATATGGCCTGTAGATGCGCTATGATACAACGATGGCATAGCCGGACTCAGTGAAGGGGCTAGATGGGCTGTCGAAGTGGAAGCGAGCGGCAAGGAAGTCGTCGAATTATTGCGCGACTGAGCTGTCCGTTGCCAATCTGACAAGCTGGCCTGTGAGCCCGAGCGAGGGAGAGCCATGTCTGGCCTTTCAGCGCTGTGGCTACGTCAGGCCAGCCTGGTGAAGTCGAGTCGGTGCTGGCTGTTTGCGCCAGCCAGTCGACGCGTTTTGTCGTCGTGCACGAGCGAGTTGCTTCGTCCTCGTCACTCGCATAAAGTGGCGGCTACTCGTCGCAGATGAAGTCAGGCGTCACACGATGAGTGCACTAGCATGGATCGACACGGCCTTCAGACGCTTGCGTGCTCGCGCGGAGCAGTACACCACTCTGCCCTCATACAGCAACGGCAGTGGCGTCACTGCCTCTTTCCTGCCGACGTCGTTCCTTGAGCAGTGTCCCTGCGTCACCAGATCGCAGCTCACGACATCAGCATGCGCGCTCCTCCTCTTCATCATCCTCTTCGCTTCCAGCCTCAGTCAGCGGCCTCCACCGGCGTACGAGTACAGAGGACTGCCCGTTCTCGCTCGGCATATGAATCAGTCGACATGCCATGGCGAGTTCCCAGATCTGTACCGGTCAGTCGATGCTGTATGGTATGACGCCGTCTGAAACAGGCCAGAACAGAGAAGCCGAAAGAGCTGCACAATATTGGCGACACCGAGGCGGCATCACTCGCGCTGCACTCGATGCAGCAGACGCCCAAGCACACGCTCGCGTTCTCATCAAGGACAACCAGGCTAGTGCAGTCGCTCATGTTCGTGCTCATACTTATGCCGATGGCCATGTCAATAGGTCTATTTGACCAATTATCGCGGCGGTATCAACTCGCGCACGCTAGCAGCTCTGGCAAGTCTGAACGAAGCTGTCCTCACAGCAGTCGAAGAACTACCCGCGGTCGAATTCGTTATTCAGACAGATGATTCGGCTCCCATTGCAGGCGCAGCACCTCGCTGGGTCTTTGCTAGAACAGACGAAGAGGACGAATTGGCATTGTGGCTCATGCCCGATTTTGGTCACTATGCTTGGCCGGAACCGGGTGTGGGGAGCATGGCAGAAGTCCAAGCCAAGGCTTCTGCCTTCGAGGCCGCTCAGACTTGGTCGAGCAAGATTCCAAAGCTATTCTGGCGCGGAGCGCTTGTCAACCCATTACGAGACGAGCTCATTCGTCTGAGCGATGAGAACCGCGGATCGTGGGGCGACGCCAAAGCTCTCGATTGGGGTAGACTCGAAGGCGAGTTGAGATCGCCCGCGCAACACTGTGCGTACAAGTACTTGGCACACGCTGAAGGGTTCGCATATTCGGGTCGACTCAAGTACATACTCCAATGTCGTTCAGTCGTCGTCATGCACAAGCTGCGGTATACCCAGCATTTCCACCACCTGCTCAATTACACAGGACCGCAGCAGAATGCAGTCCTGGTCGAAGGTCCGGGCTGGCAAGGTCTCGAACTCGTCATGCGCGATCTTATGGAGCACGACGATCATACACGTCATCTCGCCCAACACTCCTTCGAGTACTGGCACAAGTGGCTCAGTCCGCCTAGCATAGATTGTTACTGGCGACAACTCTTCTGGGAGTGGTCAGCGCTGCAACGTTTTACACCAGAGCTGACGGATGAATTTGTGCCCTATGCTTCCTTCGAGTGCGTGCTTCGTCAGTTTCCTTAGATCCTGCTCACAGTAGACCGCAGTCTGATGAGGGCCACCAAATGGGATATACATTAGCAGTAGCAACCACATGAGCAGGAACAGAGAGTCAGTGCAGAAACAAGGAACTCGTGCAATTTGCGTGTTGTTGACAACAAAAATGTGCAAAAGATCTATTGATCGTCCTTCTCGAAGCATCTGCTGGGTATCATGACCTCGCCTCGCATAATCTCTCTAGCCGTCCGTGTCATGAGTACCGCCGTTGCTGCTCCTTCTCCGCTCACCACTACTGCAGACTCTGCCACGCCGGCTGGGTGACCGACACGTATTCTCTGGACTGCTTGGTCGTTTGCCAGGCAGAGACTTTCGACCAGTGAGCCCTTTATGCTGCGTGCAACCGATAGAGCGGTCAGAGTTGTCCCAGGCACAGATCGATGGGCATCGCCTGTAGAGAAGGCGCGAACGATGATATCGAAATCGTTCGATTTGAGAGTCTCACCGCCTGTGGTCGTGTAGTCTCGAGCACCTCCGATTAGACAGACTTTAGGCGATGCAGCGCTATACTGTAGCTTCGTAAGGTCGTGGATCTGAGCTGCAGCGTGCCTGAAGTTTTCGATAATGGCACGTAGCTGATCATCGCTGTCCAGATCGGCAGGCGAGCGCGTGAGAGTATCAAGAGGTAATCCAAGGTCTTCAGGCCGTACGAAGAGATTTGGCAGCCCGGCGGTGATCATCGAACAAGGCACGTCTCTGCCGGCGAGTGGGACTGTATCGACGGTTCGGCCAGTGAACGCTCCCGTGCTCGCAGGGTCCAGAGGAAATTCGAGCTCTACAGGCAAGCCTAAGCCGGGCACGCCCGCAAGAGCATAGCCTGTCGCATCCTCTGTCTCTGGCACACGCAAAGTGTCTGCATTGACAGGCACATGTGCAGTGAATATCGTGCCTGTATTCGCAAGTATCCTGAGCGAGACTTTTGATTCATTCAGCCGGTTCCGTAGCGTAGACTCGGGCACAAGACGATCATCAATTGCAGAGACTGCTACCGCGCTGAGCATGTTGCCGCACGTAGCTGCCCAGTCAAGCTTTGGCTCACGAACGCCAACCTGAGCAAACCGGTAGACCACATCGTACGCGTTCGTCCTGTCTGCATCATCTGCCCAGTCGGGGCCTGGCAATCGACCATGAGCTCGCTGTTGATCCAGACCTTCGCCAGGCTGAGAGATGACAACAGTCTTGGAAACAGAGGAGTAGCCGCCGCCGAGACCGTCTATCTGACGCCCGTCGGGGTCCGGAGACCCCATGGCGGCTAGGATGATCTTGTCTCGTATCGCTGGACTGTAAGAGGCAATAGCATTGGCTCTGAGCATGAGCGCTCGACTGGTGCCGCCACGCCAGAAGCTCGCGGGTATAGGTATCGCCATGATGATGCGAGGAGGATGGAGGGCGTGACGCGTGGCATGTGACAGCCGGCTAGCAAGACGCGTCAAGAAGTGCTTCGCCACAGGCTGCCACAGCGCATATCAGCACTGGACAATCACAGAGCCAGGGCGGAGAAGCTCTCAGTTTATGGTAGTCGCGGACTGTACATGCACTCAAAATACAACCAACACTATGCTCTTATGTCTTACTTCGACTCGCTAGCGCTCAATGCGCCACATCTTCCCAATTGGTCGGCTCCCCTGCAAAGTATGCTGATCAGTGACGCCTGTGACACGACGAAGATGAAGACGTACACGATCGACCAACCGTCTTGCTCAGATCTTCGCTCGTCACTTTCTTGCCAGCAGAAAAGTAACCGGCCGCAATCTTTGCATCGATCTCGACGTGTGCATCCGGTCCAATGAGATGGTCAGGCAGATCGTGTCGGTTGAGAACAGCTGTGGCGACGATATATCAGTGCTCTGAGAATGGCAGGATGGATCGAGAACGCACAAATCCCGCTCGACGTGATAGCATTGTATCTGTTTGTGACTATGAGCACATTGCGAAGGCGTCAAAAGGAGCCTTACTTCATGTCCGACATCGACCAGAGATGGTCAATCTTTGTGACACCTAGCCAGTGTAGTGGATCGGGCATGAGCTCTTGGAATCTCATATCCTTCACGCCTGCAATGTCTTCCGTCCTCTTGAAGTAGTCTTTCGCCGAATCTTCTGCATACTTGCGCGCGCAATAGACGAGATACTTGACGACCTATACCGTCATCATTCAGCATAGCACGACACACCCGGTCAAGCGAGCCTACCTCGCCGAGTGCGCGTCCTTCCTTGCGATAGTAGATCACCAAGCCGACGCCGCCTTCCTGAGCAGTCTTGACGGCGTGCTCGATGCCGTAGATCAGATATGGTCGACACGTGCAGACGTCCGAGCCAAAGACGTCCGAACCTGAGCACTCGTCATGCACACGGAGTGAGAGCACTTTGCTCGGATCGGAGAGATAGGCCGGATTGCCAATGATATAGGCCGTAGCTCCGCTAATGGGCGGTAGAAACGTCTGCAGACGTGTCGTGAGCATCCCGCGTGCAGACTTTGCTTTGCACGTACTTTCAGATCGGGACGAGTGAGCAGCTCGGGGTACATCCCGCCGGTCTCCTCAAACAATGCACGGCGAAGGATGTTCTCGGAGATGCCAAATCGATGAGCGATGCCGGGCAACCACCAGACATTATCAATCGCTGCCTTGCCGCAAACGATATCGACACCTGCCTCCTTGATCTTCAGATCCATCTCTGCCCTTGCCTCTTCTGTCAATATCGAGCCTGCTTGCTTTGCTTGCTTCGCTGCATCCGACCATGCTGACGGCGTGGGAACGATAATCTTGCCGTCGACTTTGATGCGACCTTTGAGCACGGCTTCGTCTATCTCGGCCAGCTTGAGATGAGCTCGCGTGACCGAGATAGTCGGCCTGACGTCAATTCCCTTGTCGAGGTGGGACTGCTTGTAGACTATCATGGACATGTGTGACCATGGATCGAGCGAGACGATCTTGTAAGGGTCGAACCAGGCCGGCTGAGGAGGCAGGTCGAATGGTGGCTCTGTATGAGTGTAATCGGGCCGATGGAGCGGATCGAGATTGCCGGTAGCCATTGCCAAGGCGCGATAGACGCAATAGGGCCCAGCGTACGCGCCGATCGCATTTCTAATCTTGAGCGAGTCAGGCTGTCGAGAGGCGACGACTGGCCCTCTCTCGAGGGCAGTCCTGGCGCCCCAGTTGAGCGGAATAGGGTCGATGCCGACTTGAGTAGGATATGTAGTGAGGACGACGCGTGTCGAGAAGGCAGGCTCCTTCTTGCCCGTCGGCGCGACGGCCGAAGTGGGCGATTGCGAATGTGACCAGGCGAGAAAGCGCTCTTTCTCCCTGAGCGAGTCTTCCATTCCTCTGCTTGCAGCACGAGCATGGAAGCTGGACGAAGTTGCGCCTGGTGAGCCGACCCTGAACCCGGCAGACTTGACAGCGACGGGCAAAGTCAAAGGTGTCGACGCTTGGCTCGCGGGCAGCGATACAGCTGGGATATCGCGAGGCGAGCCGGCAAGCGCGGTCGACAGGGCGGAGAGAGAAGGCACACGCTGGGGCAGCAGAGTAGAAGGTGATCCAAAGGCATTGGGATGATCGGGTGAGAGAGTGTCACCTGTTTCGCTGCCTAAGCGGCTCGTTCGTTGCTGGCTGATCGAATCCACCTGAGTCTTGAGAGCGGCTTGCTGCGTCTTGAGATCTTTGACTTCGAACAAGATGGACTGCAGGACATCGAGCATGCTGGCGTCGCCCATAGCGTCAATGTCGCCCTATCTGTCAACACGTGTCACTTGGGTCAGTGACTGCAGAACAGGCTGAGCTTGTATCGCGCACTCTGGCTGTGACGTTGAACCTGAGCTAGGGGGGGAGGGGCGAATGGAGGGAGTCACGATGACACGAGTGAGGAGCGCTGCCTTGTATCGATGCCGTCACCAGCGGACAAGCACAAGCCCGATAGCACAACGCGCGCCGCGCCTGCCTGTCAGCCAGACAGCGCGCTCACGTGCACGGTCGGGTCCCATCGCAAGTCGCTATGCAGTCATCCTACAGCTTCAATCAGTCTCCCTTTGGCGGTCAGACGAACCAGCAGCATCATCAGCAGGCTAGTGGCTCAGCTTCTTGGCAGCAGCCGTCTTTTCAGCAGTCACCGCAAAGACCGTCAGGCGGCCAGAATGGCTTCACACCCGGTCTGTACAACAGCAACGCGGCAGCAGGAGGCGCAAGCATGCCCTCTTCCTCGTCAGTGTACATGCAGCAACAGTCTCAGCAGCCCGGTCAGCCTGCCCAGCAAGAGGGCGCGAGGAAATACATGCCTGGCTACTTGACTTCAAACTATGCCATGTCTTCTCCTACTGTAGGATCGTCTCCTCTCAGCAAGCACGCTCAGTAGACTGATCGGAGGCTCTCTCCCTCCCTCGTTCTCAGAGATTGAGACCAGAAGAGTACGAGTATGGCTCCTCTCCCGCGCACGTCTCGCCCGTCATGACGCAACGATCGAGCGTCTTTGGGCCCCAAGCATCCACTTCGCGCGACACGCCGTCTAGGATACGACGCTCGACTGCAGACACATCCTTTGGCGCCTCGACGTACGGTTCGCACGCCAGTCCGCAGAGAAATGCGGCCAATGCACTTTTTGAGGACGCGCCGCCTATCTCATCCTTGGATGACACCGACGATCTCCCCGTTTCCTACGCCAAAGTCAGTAGTCTCTTGAATACCACGGTATCGTGCTAATGTCGATACGCAGGACACGTCCATGACATTGTCAACCTCACCAGCAAAGAATGGCGCAGAGGCAGAAGGCACAGAGAGCTATCGCGTCCATGTCTTTGGCTTCACCGTGGCCTCACTAGACGCTGTACTCGATCACTTTGGCTCAATCGGCGACATGGAACTCGTAGAGTCTTGTCCCGAAGGCGGCAACTGGATCACGCTGGCCTACAAGGAGGCATGGGCCGCCGCACGTGCTGTTCGAAGAAATGGAGAGATCATCGGGGGTCTCATCATGATCGGTGCCAAATGGGCCGACTCTGAGCCCAAATTAGCTCCCGCTGTCAGCGCGACGAATGGGACAGTTCAAGATGCTGCTGTCAAGCCTGTCGACAAAGGTCCGATCTCAAGCATCGGCCAGCCGATACCGCTGGCCACAGGCTCGCCTTTCAGAACCTCAGTCACAAGTCAAGCCAGCAAACAGAGCAGCTTGCTGCAGACGCTCAATTCGGCAGGCACGCCAACGGCAAAGATGTTTGCGGACCGGGAGAAAGCGCTCACTGCCGGCGCGACGAAGCAACAGACACTGCTGAGCAGGGTCAGCGATCTCGTCTTTGGGTACTGAAACATTGCATACTTGCGCTATAGGTACTGACAACCGAATCGCGTTCATCTAGACGCCTCTGAGACGCTTGCGGGACTGGACGATCTGAACTACCTCGTCGCTCCCGTCGTCTACGTCTTCTCCTTCGTCTTCTAGCTCTGCAGATTTGCGCTTCGTCTTTGCTCTGCCCTTGCTAGCTCTGCTCGCCCTCGTACGAGTGGACATGTGCAGCGTGATGGGCGAGCAGGCCTTTTCGCACTCGGCCCAACTATCGAATCGTGTCAAGCGCAGGGCTGACGCGTTCGGTTTGAGATATTGTATGTAGCTATACGCAGTCGTCTTCCAGATGTCACCGATCATGCCATCTAGCCAAAGTTTGATGATGACGCTCTCCGTGTCATCCTTTGACAGCAGTACTTTGCCCTCGGCAATGCTGGCTAGATCGATCTTTCCTCTGCCAGTACCAGCCTTGCCACCGCGCGACTCTGTGTTGTAAAGACCACTGCCAAGACCACGGACGAGATCGCAGAGCTGACCCGTCGTCAGTCGACCATCGTTACGCACAGCTTCCGCGAGCACGCGCAGGATCTTCCATGCATGTTCTCTGATATCGACGGTCGAAACATCTCCCGGCGACCGCAAACAGTTGTCACAATGCCCACAGGCCTCTGCTTCCGCAATGCCAGTGCGACTATTGGCAGCAAAACCCATGGCAGAGCCGTGTGTGTCGGCAAAGTATCTCGCAAAGATGAGTTTCCTGCAGGTCTTCAGATCTGAGGCATAGGAGATCATCGTGCCCAGCTTCCTGCTGCCGTCCCGATCTGTAGCGACCAGACTCGCCATACGTGGAATATCCTGAGACCTGTACCAGAGTACGCAGGAAGCATCTCTGCCATCGCGTCCGCTCCGGCCGGATTCTTGCAAATAGGCATCCAGATTCTTCGACAGCGAGTGATGGAAGACGAAGCGACAGTCAGGCGAGTCTACGCCGAGCCCAAAGGCTATCCTGTTGGCGCTAATCAGCTCGTGCAGGGACTGCAGTCTCGTACTGACGTGGCACAGATGACTTGAATGGATTTATTACGCCATTTTCGATGGCAGCGTTCCTTCTCTGCATCCTCGAGGCCAGCATGGAACGCTCGAGCAACAATGCCGCCTTTGCTAGCTTCCTCTATAGCTTGCGCAGTCGTCTCGGTATCCTTCTGACTGAGGCAGTAAACGATGCCAGACTGACCACGATGGTATTCTTGTATGAAATCTACCATCTCTTCGACAAGGGCGGGTGGGGAAGCTGGCTTTGCTTTGACGGTGTAATGCAGATTCGCTCGATATAGCGGCGCTCGGAAGAGTACAGTCCCGTATGCGTTGGCTGCGGACGGCTCGGTAACCGGGGGCAGCTCAAGGATGCTCAGCAAATCCTTGAGTACTGTCGGGCTACACGTAGCAGTGACGAGGGTAAAGGGCACCTCGGGAAAGAGTTTCCTGAGCATAACGAGCTGGCGATAATCAGGTCTGAAGTCGTGACCCTGCTGCGATGCGCAATGCGCCTCGTCAATGACAATCCGCGCAAGATTACCGGCAGTTTCCAGTTTTGTGAGAACATTGACGAGTCGTCTGGACTTGACAACTTTCTCTGGAGTGACGTATAACAGCTGTAGAACTGTCAGAGGCGCACTACAGTAGCACATAGCCACTCACTTTGATATCATCGCCTCTCTGCAGACGCGCCATGATACCGTTCGTCTGCTCTTTCGTCGTCGTGCCAATGAGTGCCTCGGCCTCGACGCCCACTTCACGGAGTGAATACAGTTGGTCATGTATGAGGGATAACAGCGGACTAATGATGACGGTCGTGCCTTCTTGAAGCAAAGCGGGCAATTGATAGCATAAGCTCTTGCCAGAGCCAGTTGCCATGATGGCCATGAGCGTGCGACCGTCCATGACGGCGTTACATACCGCTTCTTGCAGCGGACGGAACGTGTCGATATGCCAGACAGACTTGAGATGCTTTCTCAGATCCGCCGACCATGCAAAGCTATGGCTCTTATAATCGGTCGCACTCGTTGATCTCTGCACTGGCTTCGCTGCGGGCGCTACAGGTCGCACAAAAGCTTGGATCTCAATCTTCAGCGCCCTGTGCCGCACGAGTAGCTGGGTCTTGAGGGCTTGCAGCTCTACGATTTGCTGATCTATGGAATCAATCTCGGCGTCCAATTGGTGGAGATCTTCTGTGAGGCCTTCATCTGGCTCGGCAGGCGCAGGCGCAGGCTCTTCGGGAGGATTTCGTACGATTCGGCGATCTTCCTCGGCCGCCAACTCATCTTCATCTTCATCGATGACGACTGGAGCGCTGCGTGCCCCGGTCGACGTGCTTGGCCTGGCCGTACGTACAAGTTGCGCTGTCCGATTGGCTTGTACGATGACGTCCCAGCCATCATCGGAAGCGTCACCGTCGGGATCGTAGCTCATAGCGCAGGGACATACGCTGATCGCAAAGATGTCAAGCAGGCGACGCGACAAAGTTAGCGAGCGCTTCAGCATGTCGTCATCGCGTCGTAGGCCCTTAGCGGCAAGCGAAGTAGATTTCAACAACAAGTCTAATCTTCTACAATGATGGCTTCTGGCACATTTTCCTCGTGACTGGCCATCGATTGCCTTGGCGTGTGCAGGGCTTGTGCTGGGCCAGTCGTCTGCAATGGCCTGGATCGCGTGCTCCTCTTGCCGTTGTACTCAGCATGGAGCTGAACGGCGTATTCGTGGTCGGCATCGAGACTCTGCGGCCCAGCAGGTGGCTGTGTCACGTCAGGCGAGGGCAGAGTCGATTCGAAGCTGCTCATGCTCTTGAGTCCACCCGCCTCGAGACGGCCGGCTAGAGGTGGAGGACGCAGCGCGGGACCCAGGACTTCGAGCGGCGGCAAGGCGGCGTGCGCGGTGATGCCCTCTACCTCCGGGTTGCCATTGGTTCGAGACGGGATTGATGGCATGTCCGGACGCTCGGTCACATCAGTTACAAGTGGCCATCGTGTGTGGTATCCTGCGCCGGCCGTTCGTGTTGTCGACGGCTGGCCGATGATCTCGAGCTCATCGTCGCTCTGGATAATCTTTTCGGGTTGCACGTGACCAGTAGGTGCGTGCACCGGCGTCACACTATCGACCTCCATCGCATCATCGTCCAAGGTCAGTTCTGAGCCGAAGAGGTCTTTCCCGCTGATGTCATTGGCATCCGGTTGTAGACCGTGCGTTTCAGCACGTACAGGGACTTCGTGAGCCTGTTCTCCCTTTGCTTCTGCTGCTGCTAGCATGGTCGAGTCGAGCGCGACTGCCTTGTCAAGCGCTAGAGATGCTGTCGTTGTGACCGATGAATCTTTCTCGCCAGGACTTGGGACTTCTGTGACTGACGCTGATGCTTTAAGCTTGACGTTCTCGTCGCTCGTTTGTGGCTTCTCCTTGTCTGTACGATCCTCGTCGGTATCTTGATCCGCCTTCCAGCTTGACCACGTCTTTGACAGATCCGTGATGGTGGCCTGCATCGTCTTACGCCGAGCCAGGCACTCCTCGCCACGCCAGCTAGCGAGAGTACTGCGGTCCATAGATCTGTGCTGCATGTCACGAATCGGCATAAGCTTGCGTCAGGCGTAATCGTCACACAACGTACCAGTAAATTGTCGAGCATCGCATGCGGGTCACGAAAGAAAACGTCGACGAAGTGCAGCAGGTAGACGCCGCAATCATGGTAATTCTGCTGCTCTGGACATCTTGCTGCGATGCCTGACACCTCTTCGACTGACAACTCTGAGGACAGTTTGCCTCTTTTGTCTTTCGCTTCGAGTACGAGATAGGACCGAAGATCTTTGTGGACTTTGCCATGCCTGCCGCCCATCGAGTCGAAGCTGATAGATTTGACTCTGCGATGAATGATCAGCTGAGCGAGAGTGTTCATCCTAGTAGCTCACTTTGATGATGTGTTGTCCTTCATGAGCTCAATCCTATGCAAAGCTAGCAGATCGTGCGCGAACGGAGCTCTGGCTACGAGCTGGTGCGGACTGCTCGGGAGATCCGTAGCACCGCTTGACCTAGTGGAGATGGACATGTCGGCATCCGACTGCTCATCATCGCTTGTCCGAAGTTTCGACAGCCGTTTTGTCGTCCGTCGTGGTGGCCGCTCTGGAGGCGAGGGTGTTTCGAGAATACCGCCCGGGTTGACAACAATGACTAGG
Organism: Mixia osmundae IAM 14324; assembly: GCF_000708205.1. NCBI lineage: Eukaryota > Fungi > Basidiomycota > Mixiomycetes > Mixiales > Mixiaceae > Mixia > Mixia osmundae. The sequence continues at coordinate 964,883 of NW_014575560.1, read as the reverse complement.
TACCAATGAAAGCTGCACCAACGTGTCAGCCCCACTCGTAGTACTTTGCAAGTCGCTTACTGTTCGTTGACAGGTATGATGATGTAGTCTTTGTCGAACAAGTCAAATTTGGCTGTCCACTTCTTGACAGAGTCGTAAGCATCCTGCTCAGTGAAGCTACGCAGATGTCAGCTGCGGCGAAGCGGGAAGCTATTGGACAAACCCTTTGCTTCGCTGCGAAAGCTTCTTGTAGAAGAACGAGTTGAAGATGTGAATCTTGTCTGCTAATGCAGCGTCGCGCTTTCGTATATCATCAAGGATGAGTCTGCGGCGGATTTCAGCCAGATCAGTTGATAACGTTCTGAAGCTTACTTGAGACCAAATTCGATGAGGGTATCGTTGAGGTACTCGCCTTCGTCGAGGCGGTTGAAATCGCCCTTTGTAATTGATACCGCGCCAGGCGCATCAAAAGGATAGACCAGCATCCTATCCGGACCATTCAGCGACCGGAGCCCAGCTGAGGAACTGATCAACATACACTTCGCCATCGTCTAGCGGCCTGTCTTTGTTAAGTGCTTCCTCATTAGCACGAGTGCGAGCAGATTGCCGCGTGGGCCGTGCAGGCTCATCGAGAGCTGTCAGGCTGGGACGCGGTCTTGGCCTAGGTTTAGGCGGGTTGTCGTATGCGGCTAGCTTGTCTTGTTTGACCTTTTCGGCTACGCCTCTGATGCTCAGAGACTTAGGCGGAACTTTCTCGGGCGAGTCTTCGATACTGATTGGCCCTCGAGCACGAGGCGGCGTTCTCTGGTTCACCGGCTCGTGCGCCGGATCGCCTCTGATCGTCAGATCGGGTCCGAAAGCAGGATCGGTCTCAAACCACTGCTGTATGACCGCAGCAGTCGCATGCGCTCTGTCGAGACAGTGCTCAGCATCTGCACAGGCCAGCTTAGGAGCAGAACTGACTTGTGCTTGGAGAGACTCGTCCCAGGGCTTGCTGCAGGTATGGCTATGTTGAGCTGTTGAACGAAGCTATCATAATCGGTCAATGCAGTAGATCTGAATGACCGTATGTCCATCTCAGGTGCTGCGTCGATGATGAAAGAGAGTGTCGCCGGCCCCTGTCTGAGCTCTGGAAAAGAGCGACCATCTGGCCGAAGCTCGAGAAGATCGTCCGGCTTGCTGCTGAACGTGAAGGACAGCAGGCGGGAACGCTGAATGGCGCCCTGATCGACAGTCGCTTGCGCCTGTGTAACCTGCTTGAGGTCTAATTGCGTCGTATTCCATCTAGTGCCATCCGCGCTTTCTTTGCGGATGTCGAGGGTCTCGCCAGGCCGCTTGGCAGAATTGATCTCCAATTGCCAGCAGCAGTCTTCCATCGAGCCAGAAAACTTGTTGTCATCTCCGAAGCAGTCGATAGAGTAGTGCCAAGCCTTGATGCTGACTTTCTTGCCCGCTTTCTTTGAAAAGCTCGGGAGAGACGGCTTTTGCGACCGACCGGTGACCTTATCCTCATCTTCATACTGCTGCTCCAGCGACTTTGATGTGCTTGCTTTCGACGTCTGGGGATAGTACGGAGTGGCAACAGACCGCGCCTTGCCTCTGACAAGGTTGAGCTCGTCCGGTTGCAACTCGTCGTCTGACTTTTTCTTCTCGCTTCTGGGCTGCATCTTACTCGTTTGCTTGCTACCGGCTATCGAAGTGACCGGCAGCTGCTTCTTGAATTTCAGTGGGACGCCAGCATTCGCATCGATCTTTCGCTTCTTTGCAAGATGATCGGCAAAAAGCCCAGTCGGAAGTCGGGAAGACTGTTCTGGATCTTTAGGTGGTCCGATCGGGGTGGGCTTCGGTTTGTTTGCTATCTTGGCGCCGTTCTGTGCGTCATAAAAGCTCTTGGCAGGCGTTTCGAGGACCTGAGTGGCCAAATTCTTGCGCACTGTCTCTCTGAGCTGTCGCTCCTGTGCCGCCATACCGGCATACTGCATCTCTGTAGATCTGTTCGGCGCAGAACCGCGCCTCTCTCTGATGCCAGGGTGATAAGACGGGGCAGGCTTGTTCGAGTAAGTCGATATCGAATCAAAAGGTGGCGCTGGTCGCTCGTCTTCGTCGCTGCTCGAGACACTGATGATGGGCGGGGGCGTCAGTCCGGTCTCACTAGTACGCGGCGAGACTGCCGGTAGAGCTCGCTGTTTGCCTTTCTTGCTCGAAATGGCAATGGGCTCGCTATCTTCGAAATCCGATAAGCCTTGCTCATAGACCGTCTTCTTGACTTTCCGCGCCGACGTAGTCGTCTTGACGGGACTACTCGGAGGGAATCTCAGAGGAGTCTGCTTGAACGAACGAGGTAGCGAGACGGAGGGTGAAGGCGCGTGATCACCGTCGTCCTCGTCGTCGCCGTCAGAGACTTCGAGCGTGACGTTCCCCTGGGCAGTATGCTGATCGAGCAAGCTGAGACCGCGTCGCTCTCTGCTATGACTGGCAACGTGCAGATCCTCAGCCCTTCGACTGTAACGGGATGTCGGTTCCTGTCTGCGCTGTGACTGGCGCGGCTGCAATCCCTGAATGGCAGAATCGAAGATGGCACGCGAAACTGTCTCGTGACCACGAATAGCTACGTCTGAGGTGGACCGGCTGTACGAGTCAGAGTGGCGTCGAGTGTAGGAGGAGAGCGATCCAGAAGCAGTTGGATGAAAATGGCGAGACCGGTTGGGTTCAGTGTGGTTGCTGCGATCGTAGTGCGCTCTCTCGTTGTCGATGTATGACATGCCTCGGGGCGGAAGCAAGCACTGGCTTGGTCCTCGAGCCACGCCCTTAGCGGGTGTAGCTCGTCTGATCGCTCGAAACAGGCGCAGTCAGCATGCCTTGACGGGTATTCCTGCTCGCTCGCTCGCAACGATATGCCCCACTCGATCTTTCCTGATCTATGCCGAGCTGAGGCTGTCGTCAGACCTCAAGCGGCACTGGGCGTGGCGAGAGACCGAACAGACAGGAGGCGGCGGCGGCGGCGGCGCGTCAATGTCAACGCAGTCGAGTGACATAAACCAGTCAGTCCAGCCAGCTTCGGGTCAGTCATCATGTGGCTGCAGACCCTCGCCAGCGTAGGCATGGCCGTAGGTAGAGTCTCTCGTTGCCCACAGCTCCATCTCAGCCGCTGATGATGATCCACATGGAGGGCCGCCGCTCGTCTATGCCGATCAATTCGTGAGCATCTTGCGACGAAAGGACTCGAGCGGCTTCAGCATCGACGTCTGCGGTGTCCTCATCATCGCCAACATCACTCGCATGTTCTTCTGGCTCGGGGAGCGCTTCGAACTGGCGCTGCTCATCCAATCTGTGCTCATGACTCTCGCACAACTCGCCCTGCTCTACGTCTGTCTGCGCTTCAAGCACGATGATCCTCACGCGCCTCTGTCGGAGACATCACTCACGCTCAAGGTAGCCAGATCGACCATGCTCAATCGACCCCTGCAATTTTGGCAGTGGCCCGCGTACGGCGCCTACATCGAGTTTATCGCGGCCTACATCATCTTCCTTGCCGTTCTCTTTCTGGCGCTCGGCCGCTTCGAGACATTTGTCGCCATATTGGGCTTCGTCGCTCTGGGGTTGGAGTCAACGCTACCACTACCGCAGCTATACATCAATTGGCAACGCAAGTCGCTAGCGGGATTCAGAACGACTGTCCTCCTCGGCTGGATCTTCGGCGACGCTGTGTGTGCGCCTTCTCTCTGACCTTATCTGGCTCATTCCATACGCGGTGGACAGTTCAAGACGCTTTACTTCTTTCTGCAGAAAGGTACGGCCATCTCGCGCGCACAGGCTCGACTCTGAGCGTGCAAGCAAACAGGTCCAATCTCGATTCAGTTCAAGATCTGCGGCATTTTCCAGGTGAGTCGAAAGCCTCCAGCAGCTTGATAGTCGTTTGATGCGAAGGTTGTCACAGCTCTCTGTGGACTGTCTGATAGCTTATCAGGCGTGGCTCTACCGAGAGAACACAAGGCGTGAATATGCGGACGGGCAAGACGAGGGCCTCTTGCGCGATCCGCTAGGTTCGACAGCATAGCAATCTGCATCACACGGGCAATATGTACAAGCAACTGGGTGTTGTATTTCTGCAATCAAGCGGCAAGGATTTTTCGGATCAACTTTACACATGGCCGTCGCAGTATTTGGCGGCAATTCGTAGGATAGCAGACCTTGCCCCAAGCGCTGAGACCGTGCAGGAGATGACGAAGACTAGACACGCGAGACCGAGCAAAAAGTTTAAAGGTATAATGTACAGCTCCAAGACTTGAGAGCAAGTATTCCAAGAAGTCAGACCAGGCCAGGCAACTAAATTCTATGGTCTGTCAGACAACGGTTGCGTATGGCAACCGCAGACATCGTGTCGGACTCGCACCGACATAAGCAGGGCATAACGTTGCCTTCGCCTGCTTAATCAGATAGTAATTAGTTACAGTCATACTACTAGCTACGTGTCATTGCTTTATCTGATCTGATCTGATTTGATCGCGATCGGATCAGAACAAAGAGCGATGTTCGACTTTGTCGACGAAATGCTCGTAGTATGTCTGCACTCTGTGCGAGATGATTGTCCTCCTACTCGCTCTGGCAGCAGTACTATACCTCGTCTCATGGAGCTGGTCTCAATGGACCGAATTCCAGCGCAATGTCGCTATGCTTTCGTCAGTCATACCGCTCCCACATAAGATCCAGGCTAATGGTACGCACAAGCAGACACCTACCAACTTACAAGCTGCTCATCCATCCCCATCATCTCTTCTCCATGCTCGTTCCGCGAATGTCCTACATCAATCTCGGTGAACAATATACCTGGCGCTACAAAATGGACTGCAAGTCTGTCCGCTTGCCATCAGCTGTGATCTGACATGGCAGCGCCAGTGTACTGGAAAGACAAGCCAGCCATAGCAGCAATCTCGTCAGCAATGCCGATGCGACGCAGCATAGTCATCTCAGATGCACAGGCGGTCAAGGCTATCGCTAATGACCGCATTTCTTTCGTCAAGCCAGTTTCGCTCTATGCTGCTCTCGCGCTCTTTGGCCCCAATGTCGGCGTTGTCGAGGGAGCTGAATGGCGAAGGCATCGCAAGATCGTTGTTGGTCCCAACTTCCAGGAAGTGCGCGAGGTGTCTTGTCCTGCAAAGCTTGGCTAATGCGTCTGGCAGACGACGGGCTTGACTGCGTGGACAGAGTCTATCAGAACTGTCAACATGTGCATCGAAGACTGGAGGGCGAAGCAGACTTCGGGCGAGGTTGTCGTGCAAAGCGCAGTAAAGCTCACACTCAAGGTGAACTTATTGCTCTTTCAACATCGTCGCTCTGACTCAACAACGAGGACGTCCAGATTGCGCTCTTTGTGATCTGTGCTGCCGGCTTCAGCCAGAGACCTCCATGGCGCGACGATGCGCCCGAAGCACTGCCGAAAGATCACAAGATGCCCTTTCGGACTGCCTTACACGGCGTTCTCGAGAATGTCTTTACCAAATTCATACTGCCAAACGTGCGTACTTATGCGTAACGCGTGATCCCGCCTAACGTGCCTGAAGTGGGCTCTACGCTTGCCAATTCAAAAGTGGCGGCATACGGGTCAAGCTTTCGACGAATTTGAACGATATTTGCGCGAGATGGTCGCGCATCGGCGCGCTACTTCGACCAACGTACGCGAAGGCGAGGATGGGCGCGAGGATCTACTTGGCAGTCTCACTCACGCCAACGCGAGCACCGATGCTAGCGAACCGTCGAAGAAACTTGCTCTGACTGATCAGGAAGTCATGGGCAATATTTACATCTTCTTGCTCGCCGGTCATGGTCAGCTTGCTCGCATGCTGCCCTGACTCAGCTAATACAGGCAGGATCGTAGACACGACGGCACATACGCTTGCTTTCACGCTTGCTCTTCTCGCGCTCTATCCCGAAGAGCAGAAGCGACTGTACGAGCACATTGCCAGTGTTGTGCCTGCCGATGGTACAATGGTACGTACTTCTCTGGGCCAAAGTGCATCTGCTGACCTCGCAACACGGCGGACCAGGATTTTGAGCTGTTTCCCAGGCTGGTACGTTCGAAGATGCTTGGTTGCGGAATCGCGCTGATGGCGAAGCACAGACGCGCTCTCTCGCGGTCTTCATGGAGACTTTGCGACTGTATCCTTCTGTCGTCATCATACCCAAGTACAGCGTCGTCGATGCGGTCGTGCCTATCACTGGCGATGACGGGAAGCCGGCCACTGTCTTTCTGCCCAAGGGAGGCGAAGTCATGATCAATACTGTCGGCTTGCACTACAGTCGTAAGTGCATCGCCAAAGCGCCCTGATCAAGCTGACCGCCCCGCGCGTTTGAAGAACGCTACTGGGGACCAGATGCTTCCGCTTTCCGACCGGACCGGTTTATTGACGCGCCAGATGGATCATACTCTTGGCCCCGTGAAGCATTCCTCGGATTCTCTGCTGGCCCTCGCTCTTGTCTCGGTCAAAAGTTCGCACAAGTGGAAGCAGTTGCGATCTTGTCAGCGCTCTTGTTCAAGTATGAGGTCTTGCTCAAGGAAGATGTTGATGGAACTGCGCCCAAAGGCGAAACGCTCGATCAGAAGAGAGCAAGGATCACACAAGCAAAGACGGTCATTACGCTCACCCCTTCTGCAGTACCCATCATCTTCCGCGAAAGAGAGATAGCACACTGATTCAAGCATGGTATTTGGAGTGCACACTAGTACGTCAGTGGATATATACAGCAGCATTGCAATGTCAACAGCAAGGTTTCATACAGTGTCGTCCTCTGATTGCTCCTGAATTGGTATGATGACTGAGCTCCGCCTGGTATCCGATGTGGAAGACGAAGGCGATTTGGGTGGCAAAGGTAAGCTCACGCCGGGCGAGAGCACTCTCTTGCTTGGCGAGAGCGCCCTTCTGTCAGGTATGACTGACCTCGATGGCGTAGACGGCTGAGAGCTGGATGGAAGCACTTGGACGCCAGTACTGCTCAGGATGCCATGAGAGTGTTGCTCCTCTTCGTCTGGGTATGTTTCGGCACGCTGATGTGTTTGTGAGTACGTATGCCCATTCAAGGGCCGAGGTGGCCGTTCTTGTGGCCGCGGTATTCGGTGCAGCAGACCGTATCCGATGCCGCAGCCTAGTAGACCATCGCCGTTGCCCCAAGATTTATTGGGTACGAGTACAACCTCGCGAGTGATGTCAAAGTCAGAATTATAGACAAACAAGCGCAGTGGCCTTTCGTCGTGCTAACCGCTCATCTTAGCGGCATTCAAGTCTGTCACGAGGGCTTACGTTTTCTACAAGCTCGTAGAAGTCGCCCTCTCCGCGTAGTACGCCGCCTGCGTAGCCTATGATGTAGTCGCCATAGGGGACCAGGCCTGCGCTTTCAGCTGGACTGCCTTCCATGATCTCCAATACATGCCAGACCTGAAGTGTCATTCCATGCTCAGATCCGAAGAGCCGCACGGCTGAAAAGACGCACTTGTTCCAGCGCACCCTCTGGGTTGCACAGGCGCATCGATAGGCCCAGCAAAGACGGTTCGGCGTCGTCATGAGCTATTTGACCTTTCCTAGGTTGCATCGACCAAGACCGACTGGGAACAAGCTCGACATCTACCCATCGCGTGAGCAGTGGATTAGCATAGCGACGGCAAGCTTACCCCGTAGCTCTTGACGTTTTGATGACCAGACTTGGAGCAGAATCTCTTGCCCCTCTGAGCGCTCGATTTGTTCGGTGAACGCATCGACATCCTCAGTCTGTGAGCCCGTCGTTCCCTTCAGGCGTTGCCACCGAAAGATGCAAGATCATACTGACCAGCGCGAAGCCTGAGATGCCCATGAGAAAGTCAAAGAAGGGCTGTAGCCACAGCACAATCACATCAGCCGTGTCATAGCGACGAAGCAGGCTTGACGGGACCTCTATGCCTGCGTGAGCTGCCGGCGAATTCTCTGCCACGCGCAAGACGTGCAAAGCGATCTTCTTGCGGGCTCCATCGCCGGGCTTGGACTCTGATGCGCCCATTGGTCTGCTTCGAGTCCGGTATCTTCGACGGGTTTGACGCGACGCGTTGCTCCTTCGTCGACTTGTCGGCCCCCAAGCCGATGCCGGGGCACTCCCTGACGTGGACAGAACAGCATGTCGCTTGCTCTTGAGCCTCCCGACGACTTCAATCATCCCTACAAGCCATGTGGGCCGCCTATCCAAACACCTGATCGTCACTGAGCCAGACCGCAGATGACATCCAATCTGATCTCATGCGACATGTCTACAAGGCCATCGAATGCAGCCGTCCTGCCATTGTGGAGTCGCCTACAGGCACTGCGAGTGCTCCAGTGTTCACCAGCTCATCAGGTCTCTGAAGAGCGCAGCGCAGGGCAAATCTCTTAGCCTGATCTGCTCAACGCTGTCCTGGCTTCGAGACAATACAGCAAGGGCGCAGACGGTCGTGAGGGCGGACTTGCAAGCCCAATTAGCGCATACCCTGTCAGATGGTGAGCTGCTTGACACGCTCCGTCGCAAGCGAGATTGATTGCATAACGCGACAGAGCCGGCGTGGGTCATTGAGCAAGAAATTGCACGGCGGCTACGCGAGCTTACACAAGCTGAACAAGACCTGACTGATCGCTTGACTGCACTGCGCGAGAAGGAAGCCAACATCAAGAGGGCGAAGGCAAGAGCGAACCACACGAACAAGCGTCAAGTCAGTACGAGCCGCGTCTGTCGTCACCGGGCTCACTTGTAGACCATCAGAAAGTTTCGCATGAAAGCGAAACGTCCCCTGTTGGCGATGCAGACGAAGAGAAATTCGCACCCGATGAGCAGGACGGAGAAGGCGAAGATGACGGTCTGACGCCGGAAGTACGGCAGATGATGCATAGGTGGGACCTGATACATGATTTGCATACTATGCTGCTTATCCAGGCAGCCCTGCGCAGCTATCACAATCGCGGCAACAGACACTCCTCTGATGCAGACGATGAGCCTGATGTCACAAAGGTGCGACATCACCCTGCGTCCACTACCCTACTGATGTCTGGGGCAGGTGTATTATGCGTCTCGCACACATTCGCAGCTCGCTCAGTTCGTCCAAGAGATTCGCAAGACTAGCTTCGCAGACACGACGCGTATTGTGCCGCTTGGGTCGAGAGCCAGTCTCTGCATCAACGACAAGCTAAAGAAGGCATGCGGAGGCAATACGGAGACTCTCAACGAACGGTGTCTCGAGTTACAAAAGGCAGGCGAGTGTACTTGCCTTCTGTTATTGTAGTAGTGACTGATATGCGCTTGCGTTCGAAGAGAAAGGCAGTCGATGCGAGTTCTTACCTTCGCAAGAGGAAGAGGACAAGATGATCGGTTTCCGAGATCGTATCCTGGTGAGCCATGTCCCTGGCAGTATCATGCCTTGATTTACTAGCATCCGCAGGCTACCACCTTGGATCTCGAGGACCTTGAGGACTTGGGCAGAGCAACGCACGTATGCCCCTATTACGGCTCTCGGCGAGCGATCAGACAAGCCCACGTAAGCTCAAGCTTTACTTTTCGCAAAGCGCTCACTTCTTGCAGGTCGTGACCTTGCCGTACAACATGCTCTTACAGCATGCTGCGCGCGAGTCTCTCGGGATCTCGCTAAAAGGGTCTGCTGCACCTTCGTTCTGCCACAACTGACGACTGATGGATCTTGCAGTCATATTGTTATCATCGACGAGGCCCACAACCTGATCGACACTGTGCTCTCGATCAACACCGTATCCATCGCATCCACATCTATCAGTAACGCCTTGTCAGGCGTGCAGCTATATCTGCAGCGATTCAAGACCCGCCTGAAAGGCAGCAACACCGTCTACCTCAAGCAACTGCTTGCCATCTTTCGCAGACTGGAAGCATATTGTATTACGTGGTCTGAAAGTCGTCAGAACGCAAAGGCAATCGAAGAACTCATGCTACCGAAAGCACTTATGGAGGACTTGCAAGGCTCGATAGATCAAGTCGATTTGCACAAGCTCGCCGCGTATATGAAGACGTCGAAGATTGCCCACAAGGTGAGCCGCGTGCTGACGTGTCCGTTCAGACGCTGAGGTTGGTGGCGTAGATCAGCGGCTACGCAAACATGCAGGCCGAAAAGCAAGCACGTGCACAGCAGAAGCCGAACAAGCACAAGGTCCTCCTCGTCAATGCAGTCTACCAGATTCAGTCGTTTCTACTTGCGCTCACGAATCCATCGCGCGACGGTCGGATTATTGTCAGTAGAGCAGCCGACTCATCGAACGTCTCCCTGCGCTACCTTCTGCTCAACCCGGCAGATTCCTTCCGCAGCATCGTCGATGATGCCCGGTCTGTCATACTTGCGGGCGGAACGATGTCACCACTCAGCGACTTCGATAACCAGCTCTTCGGTCATCTTGCAGCAGATCAGAAGCCAATGGCGCTCTCGTGCGGCCATGTCGTGCCTCGCCAGAACATCTCTGTCTCGGTCATTCGCAGCGGACCGACGAAGCAAGACTTTCGCTTCACATACGAGAACCGGGACAACTTAGCAATGGTCCGTGTTATTGCTGAAGCGCGAACAAGTGCTAAGCGGTAGAGTGCCGACAGCTGCAAGATCTTGGCAGCGCGATCGCGACCCTTGCGCGTGTCTGTCCTGCAGGCATTGTCTGCTTCGTCCCTTCGTATGCTTTTCTTGACAAGCTACAGGCTGTTTGGAAATCGTCGGGCATGATCGAGAGGATACGGAAGAACAAGCTAGTACGCAGGGCGATCCTTTGGTTTCATGGCGCTGATCATTGTCGCAGATCTTCATGGAGCCCAAGACCGCAGGCGAAGTCGACGCAGTACTCAAAGGTTACTCGACAGCCAACAGCTCAGGCAACAAGGGCGCCATCCTGTTTGCAGTCGTTGGCGCCAAGCTATCAGAAGGCATCAACTTTGCAGATGACATGGCGCGAGCAGTCATCATTGTCGGCATCCCTTACCCCAACGCTGCTTCAACTGAACTCAAAGAGCGTATGCATCATCTCAGCGCAGAGTCTAAGAAGCGCAAAGAGATAACAGACGGGGGCGATCAACTCTATTCAAATCTTGCCTTTCGCGCAGTCAATCAGTCCATCGGACGAGCGATCCGGCACGCAAATGACTGGGCGTCCATTTTGCTCATCGACACTCGGTATGCAACGCCCGCGCTACAAGCAAAACTGCCACAATGGATCGCTAGCGAAGTGCAAGTGCCAGAAAGCTTCGGCCTCGTGTTGCAGAAGACGGCGCGCTTTCGATCGAGCCATGTCGTTACATGATGATGCAATCATCCTTTTTGAGTTGCGTCTCTGCTACTCCCATCGAGGCGAAAGTGTCGAAGCGATGACTTGGGGCGGTGGCGGGCGGCGTCGGACGGACTGTGCTCTCGCGCTCACGTAGCTTCTCACTCGTGTCGGAGCGGCCCCCAAGAGAGGGGCTAGGCGAATGTGACTGGTAGTGCTGCTGGACGGGCTCGGCTCTCAAGCTTGTGTCCGAATTGCTGCGGCTACCGGCGATGCGCGAAGTCGGTCTCGGAGCTGGCGAATGCTCGTACACACGCGAACGAGGTCGAGCACGCTCACGCTCGCCGGTGCCTGCAGCCTGTCCGACGCGCTTGATGGTAGCACGACGACGAGCTTCGCTGACGACTGGTTGCTGCTGTTCTACCTCCTGTTGGCGCGACTTTTGCTGGGCGATTGTGTGCTTCCTGACGAGCTTGGTCGAGATGTGGTCTTGATGCTCATTGCGCGTGATCGATCTCTCGGCTCCTCGTCTGAGAGCTTGCAGACGTTCACGCGCATCCTCATTATCCGGCTCGAGTTGCAGAACCTGCAGGCGAGTACAGTCAGTAAGGTGTCTGACACGATACAGCATTGCACTTGCCTTTTCGTAGAAACGCTTGGCGACTTCCAGTTGAGGCTCTCCTTGGAGTCCAACTTCGTTGTAGTAAGCGAGCGCAAAGATTGCACTCGGCAGGCCTTTGTCTGCCGCTTTCTCGGCAAACGTGTACGCAAGCTCTTCATCTGGCGAGAAGACGCCTTCTGCGCCACACAGAAACCTGATCTGCGTGTCAGCTTGGGTCATGAGAATGAGAAGGTAAGCTGACCATTTGCTGAGAGCCATATCGGCTTCCTCGCTACCGCCTTGACTTGCAAGCGAGTAGTATTGCACACTCATAAGAGGATCGTATGGCAGGCCGAGCTGAGCATATTCGTATGCAGTACCCATACGGCATTGCGCCTTTGTTTCGTGAAGGTATGCAGACTTCTTGATCCATCGCCCAGCATCAACAGGATCGAGTCGGGGCAAGACAGAGAAAGGCAGAGGAACTGAGGGGCCAAGGTCGAACTCGTGATTGATGAGCATGCCCCATACCCACAGCGGCGTGGCCGTGTCTGGGTCGGCAAGCTGATCTGCGATCTGAGCAGAAGTCCTCAACAGCTGGACGCCTCTTGCAGAGTCACGCGCTAATCCGAGCTGGCCTTGTAGGTATGCCATGCCAAGTCGCTGTAGGCAAAGGTGCGGCATCAGTTCACCCAAAGCATATAGAGCATGAGCACGTACAAAGGTGGAGGTCACATCGCCGAGCTGGAGACCTCGCTCGTAAGCATCACGCGCGCGATCCTCTTCTGTAGCCTTGCGGCGATCACTGAAGGTCTGAGCGGTGATCTCGTACTCTCTTCCGATCTTGTACCATGCCGGCGCATACTCTGAATTGCCTGCAGCCTCGAGGCCTCGAAAGCCTGCAGCCTTTGAGGGCGGGAAATCTTTGGGGAAAGTGCCGGAGAGTGTGAACTCGGCACAGAGGTAGATGGCTTCCGGTACAGGCGGCAAAGTCTTGCTGTATTGCTTGATGACGGCGATAGCCTCGACGATGAGAGGCACGAGCGTGCGGTCTTCGATGCGGGAAGTCAGTGCGGGTGCGGCGACTGCAGCATGCTGGCGCGCGACAAAGCTGAAGACGACTTTGGCCCACATCACCCTACTCTGCGGATCCACGGGACTGACCCGCAAGGTCTGATCACGCATGGTGGCAATATCGTCGAGTGTGGGCAAGGGCAGAACGAGGGTCTGATCGGCATCGTCCAGCATCTGCTCGCTTTGAGATCTGACGAGGCTTGAAGCTCGATGGTGCAGTGTGGGTGTCGAAGCCGCCGCAGGCAGTCTAGCCGTGGGAAAGGGGACAATGTTGGTGTCTTGTGAGTCAGGCGAATCGGGTGCAGGTCCACTGTTGTGTAGAGGCCGGTCGGGTGAGCGGAGCATGCTCTCTCTCGATCTTGAATCATAGCTTGATGCGGCGATGGGTCGAGGCAGCATTGGTCCTTGATTCGCAGAGGAAGGGTGAGGCTGATCGCTCACTTTGAGTCCGCCAAATGAGCTAGCTAGGCCAGACGAGGCGACAAAAGACGATCTGCTGGATGGCATGCTGTCGAGTCGGTTGCCAATCGAGCCAAGGTGGCTCCTGCTCTGTCTATGAGCCGGTTCAGGCTCCCTCTGTGACTGTGCGCATGAGCGTCGGGGTCTTGGCAGGCTGTGACGGTGAAGGTAGCTCTGACCTTGTGAGCTGTATCTGAGCTGGGCACGAAAGCAGTGACCCTTTCGAGATGATCAGTCAGTGCAGCTTGCCGCCACCCTTGCTCGCTCGGCTGCACTCTTGCAGCGAGAGCTGTGCTGTCTGTAGTCGCTTGCAGATAGGACAGTGCGGGCTCAGTGCCTGCACTCGAGGCCGGCGAGGAGCTCGTCTGGGCAGTCAGTCTCAAGAGCTTGGCAAGTTCAGTATCGCACTGCAAGGAGTCGTGACTCTTGAGCGATGGCAATGCTCTCACTGCTCGTTGTGTCGTTGGCAAGTCGGGCAGTGGACGCCGTCGCGAGGAGGCCGTTGCACTGCCAGTGTTGTTGGCCATCCCTGACGACGTCAGCTCTAGTAGGGATGGACTCGTCAGGCCAGATGAGCTCGTGCATCTGCACCGCACAGCACCGAGGACAAAAGTATCCTCGGCCGTCGTACAGCTGTCTCACTCTGCACCGGCTCCCCTCTCTGACGTAGCTGAATCAGGTGTGCAAAAGGGTGCATTTGGCTATCGAAGCAGTGATGTCTCTCTTTGACAGATGTAGGGTGCTAGCACAGGTTTTTTAATTCGATGTGTACTGTAGACGGAACGGATCGCCCTTTGCATGATGGTAGCATGCTTTACAGCTGATCAGGCTGAGCCTAGTTGATCTTCAGTAGCTCGACTTCGAAGATAAGTGTCGAGTTGGCTGCAAGGGAGCGCCAAGACATCAGCAATTTTGAGCGCCCGGACAAATTGAGCATGCTTGCCTGGAATAACAGGAGGGTATCCTCGAGCGCTGGATCTCTCGTCAGATTTGTCCGGTTGGTGTGAGCCAGGAACGTACCCATAGGCATAGTCAGGAGTGCAAATCAGTTTGGCCTGCTCCGTTTCGTCAGTCGGCTTCAAGGGCTCATCCGACCAAGTCCGCACCTTCTCGCCAAGCGAAAGCTGGGGTACGCCTTCATCCCAGCCTACATGAGCAAGCAGACATGTCAGAGCATACAGAGTACGAGCATTTGAGCCCCATACCCTTGATCACTTGTCCGACGCCGATCTTGGTCTGGAAAGGTGTGCCTCGGTCTGGTATCGAAGGTATCAGCCGCATAGCCGGTCGCATGGCATTGATCGTACCTCTGGAGGAATCAAATTTGTTGCCGTTGCTCTGCAGTGTGCCGACATAGTGCATAGAGACTGCGTTGCACGGGCGAGACCAGTCAGGTTGCGTCATAGCGTCGTCAACGGGCGCAAGCTACCATTNTCGCCCTGTGGACTTGCATCAGCATACTCAGCACGCTGCAATGTGCATCATCGCTCACGGCTTTGGGATAGCTCTTGCCGTCACCGGGCTGTGGTCAGAAGGGACAGTCAGCGGCTGCAGTAGCGGCAGGGTGTGCTGCCTCGCAAGGGCGCTCACGCTGATACGTTCGACTGTGACACCCATCCTTGATGCTGTTGAACTGAAGCTGCGTGTATGAGCTTTGCTGAGAGAGGCGAACAGGAGCTGCCTCTGCATGCGATTCTTCAATGATGCCTGCTCGAGACCTCTTTCGCGACAAATCGACAAAATCCCTGCTTCGCCACAGAAATTGACAACTTTCGATCGCGACTGTAGATCAGGACCCTTCGGCCTTTGTCTTGCCGCCCCGTCCGCTCGCGTGTCGTCGAATGGGCAGCTGTGGCGGACGCATGCTGATTGAGTGATCTTGAGCAGGCCCATGCTAAGTGGAAAGCCGCAGTATTATGACGGCACGCAATGCGACCCCGCAGGCACAGCAGGCGCTGTTTGAGGTGTCCATGCTCGCTCAGATCGTAGACGACGTAATCTATAGCAAGACTTGCAACCGTCTCGAATTGCATGCTCGGTCCAGCTGGTCGGAGACCCTGGACGAACAGATTTGGCTGTCTTTGACGGATGCCCGATCTCGTGCTGATCGACTCTGCTTCGGGCAGAGAGCGCTCGCGGGAGAGAAGCCAAGCGATTGGACAATGACGCTCCTGCGACCCAACATACAGCAGGCCGATGCTTCCTTCCAAGCCGACCTCTCTTCGCGCGAACTGCTGCCTTGCCGCTTGCAAGGCGAGCCAGAACAAGCCGGCGCCGCACTGGGCTTCGGGCCTGGCCACACCCTTCGAAAGTCAGGCCGCTGCTTTGAGCTCTTCGGCATACTCGTGCGCGTGTTTCAGCTCCACGACGTTTGCTCCCCTCTTCCGCATCTGAACATGTCTCATCCGAATGCGCAGGCCGATGACAAGCTGCTGTCGCCTTCAGGAACGTATCTCATCGAAGCAGTCGGACAAGGCACACGACAGCAAGGACAGCAGAAATCTTTACTCGAAGTCAGCGCACGCTTGCGCGAAGTACGAGACTTGCTGCAGGGCTTGGTCGACTTGCGAAGAGTGGACTGATGGTCCGGTCCTGATCAGTATTGCATAATAGTGGCAACAACAAACTTTTGCGTCTACTTGCGAGCTTTCTTCTTGATCGGCAGTGCTGAGCCGGCCTGCGAAATGCGCTTCCCTGCTGGTCCTGGCCGCTGAGGGGCTTCGATGAAGTCGCCTGTCGCCGGGAGATTCTTGAACGCGATGAGGGCAGCTTTGGAGCTCTGCTCAAATGCAGACAGGTTGGCAGGCTTGGCAGCCTGACCGCCGAAGAGCAGGGGCTCGCCCAATTGTGACATTCGCGTCTCTTGCATCTTCATGGGCGCCCGATTGGCATTTTGCATAATTTGAGCTGCTGTTGTCTTGATGCCGAACGGATCGGTCAAAGATGGCTTTGTGTCTTGCATGAAAGCCCGAGCTGATCTGAATCCATTGGCAGCTCCTTCTGGCACTTCCTGCTTGGTTCGAGGCGGACAGTTGGTTGCAATAGCAGACTGAGCAGACGTGTGCAGATCCTCGCGCTTGCCGTCGAAATCTATGAGATCGCGAGAAGAGGCATAATTGGCGCGAAAGGTGCCCGCAGAGAAGCCGCCACTGTGGTCATAGGATGATTTGCCCCGATAGCCACCACCTGCCGGGCCTTGGGAAATTGTCACTCGAGGCGCGGGCGGACTGCTGACATCATGAGCAATGAGACAGTATAGAGCAACCAGCTCACAAAGCAATGAGGCCCTCTGCGAGCTTGTCCGCTGCAGGCACTGGTCGCGAGATCAGGCTAGCAACGAGAGCCACATCGTCTGGTTTGGGCGCCTCTTGATACTGTCGGAACAGCTGCAGCTTCTGGTCGGCAGGAAGGACCCTGAGGAAAGGACACTCGGCAGTCTCGCGGGACTCTCCGCCTGCCCAGCGTTCGTGCGTCCAGGTGAGATAGAGAAAACCTTGAGCGCGAGTCATTGCGACGTAGAGGAGCCGCCGTTCTTCGTCCACTTCTGCCTCGGTCTTTGAGAAGAATGACGGGAACTTGCCATCCTCGACTGCAGCGATGAAGACACAGGGCCACTCGAGTCCCTTAGCGGCATGCACAGTTGACACTGTCACCATTGGCACCGGCTTCTTTCCCTCTTGATCGTTCTTGTCCGTATCTGTCGCGAGCATACAGCCGGCAATAAAGTCAGCAAGAGCTGAGCTGCCTGTTTCCATACTATCTGCCACTTCTCCTACCTCCTCGTGTACTCCTGTGAGACCCTGGTCTCCCTCTGGCGCCTTGAAAGTGGCAGCAAAGGCTTTCAACTCTTCTATGTTGGCTTTTCGATTCTCCACGTCCTCTGATTTCACCCCCGCCTTGGCATCCTTTTGGCCGTGTTGCTTCTCGAGATAGTCAAGATAACGCGTTTTGTCTACTATAGCATCGATGAGATCGGCAACACTGGTGCCTTCGGCAGCAAGGAGCTCGAGGTCTTGAATGAGCTCGACAAACGACTGAAAAGCCTTGAGCTTCTCGCCTTTGATAGGATTGCCTTCATTGACCTTGCCTAGCTTGACCGATTTGGTCACGGCGAGTCGCGTCAGCTCGAAGGGCGATATCTTTCGGGCCGAAGCGTGTTCTTCAATCCACTGTGCCGACTTGAGACCGATGCCCCGCGATGGCGTATTGATGACACGGCTGAAGGCTGAAGCGTTGTTGGCGTTGTTTGCAAGCAGCAAGTAAGCGAGGATGTCTTTGACTTCTTGACGGTCGAAAAACTTTGGGCCGCCGACCATGCGATAAGGCACTCGCTGTGCCTTGAGCTCCATTTCGAGCTGACGAGACAAGCTGTTCATGCGCAGCAAAATCGCAAAGTCATCATAGTCGAGTAGGCCACCCGTCCATGCGACGAGCTTGCGGATCTCCTTGACGATGTATTCCGCCTCTGCATTCGCGTCCGGCAGGCGAGTATATACATTGCTTGGCCCCGCATCGCGATCGGTATAAAGATGCTTCGGCTCTCGTGCAGTATCTGCAAGCAGCAAACGAGTGTCAGCCCAGATCGGTCGAGACCCATCTGACGCGCCTTGAGAGATGACAGCCATCGCGCTGGCTAAAATGGCCGAGGTCGAACGATAGTTCTGCTCGAGAAAGATCTTGGCCGTGCTCTCAAAGTCGCCTTGCATGAGCCTCAAGTTCTTGATCTCAGCTGCTCGCCAGCCATAGATGGACTGATCAGGATCGCCGACAATCGTGAGCACACGAGCTTTTCGAGCCATATGCTTGACGAGCTGATATTGTACAGTGTTGGTGTCTTGGAACTCATCGACCAAGGTATGCCGAATGCCTTCGGTGACTGCAGGATATCTGAGAAAGAGATGCAAGCAGAAATTGAGCAGATCGTCAAAGTCGAGCGCGCCAACCTCCTGGAGCTTTGTCTCGTAATCGGCAAAGACTCTTGCGACGAGCAGAAGATCCTCTTGCAGAGGTTTCTTTGCTCTCACTTCCGCTTCGTATCGTTCTGCATCGAGGCAACGTGTCTTGGCCTTACTGATCAGTGAGCGTACCGTACCGGGCTTGAGATTAGCGCTCATCGAATGCCTGTCGACGTCCTTTGTGTGCAATTTGAGGGAGGCTCGGATGTACCTCATGCAATCGTCCTCGTCGGCGATCGAAAAGTCTTTCGCCAGGCCGATCCTCTGGCCGAATCGACGAAGAAAGCGAACTGCGACTGAGTGGAAAGTGCCCATGACGAGTTTATCCGTCACCGCCTTGCCCACAAGCCTGGTGAGACGGTCCCGCATCTCTCTAGCGGCCTTGTTCGTGACTGAACACTCGCACTCAGATCAGCGACACCAAAGCCGCGAATCCGAAGCCAGACTGACATGTGACGACGACGATCCGATCAGGAGGCAGCCGATAATGCCTGAGCAAGTGTGCGACGCGGCACGTCAGCACGCGCGTCTTGCCTGTCAGCGAGAATGGAGATGAGTTCGCAAAGAGTGCTGGTCTGGTTTGCTCTACCTGAGCCTGGCCCTGCAAGGATCTGAAGGGGAACGAGATCATGGGTGACGGCGCGCAATTGCATGTCGTTGAGGTTGGCCCGGTAGTCGCTCAAGGCGGGCAGAGGCGCAGCACGAGCGTCCGCATGATCCTCATTAGCTTCGGACGAGACAGAAGCAGCGATGGAGGCTGTGATGCTTGTTTGTCCCTTGCCTTTGCTGTCGATCGATGTTGATGCGACAGGCGTGTAGAGGGCTGCGGCAGTCTGTGGCTTGACCCTGATAGCCGAGGAATGACGAGCTGGGCTGGAGGTAAGATCAATAGGCTCCATATTGCGACGAGACCGACGTGGGAGGCGTGCCAGCGCACTTCGTCTCATCCAAAACGCGCGCGCGACCTGGCAAGCGACGACAAAACAGGAGCAACCCCGCTGTCAGCCATGCTCAACGTCATCGTCGCTGCACCTGCGCCCTTTGGCACGCTGTGTCTCCCTATCGATGATGATGTGACGAGCGGCGAGTTGGCAGTCCAACTGTCTGCTCTCTGTCCAATCGATCAGCAATATCTCTCTACCGTCAGCGGACAAAGTCTGGCTCAGGCCAACATTTCTCTGTCTGCATGCGCCAACGGATCCTCTTCATTGCGAGTCCGACTGGCAGTGAGGCTACCGGGAGGCAAGGGAGGGTTCGGCAGCCAGCTTCGTGCTGCTGGCGGTCGCATGAACTCGGGCAAAAAGTCCTCCAATGATGCCTGCCGTGATCTCAATGGACGCCGGTTGAGCACCATCAAGGAAGCCAAAAAGTCTGCCTTCTCTCATCATGATTCGTCTACAAGTCCACTGACATGGACAGACAGGCTACAGACATACTTGCAAGAGGCGCCTCAGAGAGAAGCCGCGCAAGCTGAGCAAGCCCGTAAGAAGCTCGAGGAACTCCAGAAGGAGATCGAGAGGCTCGAATCTGATGTTGACGGCTCGAGCAAGAAGCGCCGGTTTGACGAC
Organism: Mixia osmundae IAM 14324; assembly: GCF_000708205.1. NCBI lineage: Eukaryota > Fungi > Basidiomycota > Mixiomycetes > Mixiales > Mixiaceae > Mixia > Mixia osmundae. The sequence continues at coordinate 944,992 of NW_014575560.1, read as the reverse complement.
TCTGAGTATACCGAAAAGAGTCGCGAGATTGTGGACAACGTGAGAGGCGCAGTCGCGGCAGGTGAGGAATTGGCAGCAATAATTGCATCGCACCGCTAACTTTGCATGTTCACGACAGCTATGCTGAAGCGCAAGAAGCACAAGAAGACAGAAAGCGTCACCGCTCAAGCGGGTCCCATCGCTTCAAGCTCAAAGACGCCCGTCGCCGTTTAGCTCAATACTTGTCATTTGTCCGATACTTGTCTCGCGTGTATGATGTACAAGTGCGCTAAGCGTTGCGACGCTGCCGCTTCTGAGCAGCCCATTCTTCAGCGGCGATGCCCGTGAACAGGAGCAGATCGCGATGATGCATAGCTGCCTGCCACCGTTGGTCAGTCTCGAGCTGCGCTATCCTTTGCATTTGAACGCTTACTCGTCCAATCCTGAGCTCGCCGTCCTTGGTGAGAGCCAAGACGCTCTGTCTGAAGGTAGCAACGAGATCCTTCGAGGCTTTCGCGATGCACTATGCAGCGACCGCTCGTTTAGCAGATTATCAGATCTGGAGAAGGTGAGCGCACCTCGAGATCGCACGAAAAGACGCCGACTGACTGCCAAACGTAAAGCTTTCCATCTGGCCCGGCGAATTCGAGCTTGAGACCTCTGAAGGACCAGATCTCAGTCAAAACGGTTCGATAGCCTTGGATATCGATCTGCACAAGCTCATGAAGCCTCATCATGAACAGTCTCAAAAGTCAATCGACACGCACTGTGAAGCTTGCGAGCTTGAAGAATTTGAGAGGTCTCGTGATCGTGCCGACGAGTGGCCCCTGCTTGTTATGGGCATGTACAGAGATCTGCCAGTCGCCCCAGAAAGTTCTCGGGAAGTAGATCCAGAAGAGAATGGTCTGCGTCGTATCAATCTCACATTAATGCATGCTACCGGTCTCGATACAAGGTGGTCCACCTTTTTGTCGGCAAAGGTGACGACATCATCCTTTGACCAAGACAGAGCGCCCCTGCCTCGATAGACATGAAACGATTCGTACTCGCCTACGTCTTCTGCATGTCTTGTCGAGGATGAGACTGGTGCAGATATACTCGCTCTGGGAGTGGATGTGCTTGCGGATGGCTCATAGGCGGGTGCTGCCGAGACTGTACTCGCCCCATCGTCGGCCGTGCCTTCTTTCTTCGAGCTGAGATCGAGCGTTCCGCGCAAGCCCATGTCGACTCGTCCTGGTCACAGCATGATCATGAAGGAACTTGCCCCGCGGAGTCAGCGCACGAGGTTGGCCACCACATGATGCATGGCCGGCCGAGGAGGAGGGCGCGACGTCGCGGGTAAGCCAGCTGCTGCAGCGACTCGGGGCAAGTGAGTCGAGCAGCGATAGCCGGCCTGGCTGAGCATCATGGCTCTGTCAGACTCCGACTATGGCGTACTCAGCCTCGACACGCTCGACGGTCACGAGAAAGACGGACAGATAGCGACAGCAACGAGGACTGCTGGAATTGACTTATCAGGCGACAGTGAGACTGCTCGGCCAGAGACCCCGTCAGGTGAGGAGCAGGATAGCTACAACGACATCACACCCTCGGTCGAACAGCACGAGAGCACAGTCGGACTGGGCTTCGATCGAGCTACACCTGTCGCTCTTGCGCCTATCGCGACCGCCAACATGCGGGACAGTCGAGCCGGTCCTTATGACCGCAGACGAAGATCAAGTGCGTTTGCGTTGTCCCAGTACCTTCGACAGCATCTCGAGTCGCCTCCCGGCACACCCTCAAGCCTTCACTCGAGCGACTTTCCGAGCGATCTCGATTCTGATCATGATATCGACCCCTCCCTGCCACGTACTACCTCTGAGCCTCACGAAGATGTACCGCATGCGAGAGACACAAGACAGAGAGTCCAAGGCCGATCTGTGAGGAGCGAGACGTCTCAATCCGTCAGAGCCCAGCTTTACACGAGCAATCTCATCATGCCAACCTTGCGCGTTGCGCCAGCCTCGAGCTGCAGACGCTACCTACGCTTTGCCATCCTGGCTCCTTCAGGTAGGCTTGCTCACACTGCTCAACTTGTTTGAGCTCACTGTGGTCCGTCACTCTGCAGAAAAGACACGCAATGCGCTTGCCGATCAGATCAGGGCGGCCCATGCTCAAGCCCGAGCAAATGAGAACGAGAGCAATGTACTCGAGCTCATCGACATGACGCCGCAGAGCTCTTTGACTTTCGACGAATGGGCGGACAGCCTCGAATCGTCCTACTCGACCCTGCAAGCATGCTGCTCAAAGGACGAAGATGCCGAGAGCGCAATTGGGGAGCTCTTCACCGAGCAACTGCTTTTCGTCGTCGATGTCTGCCTTCTCGTGCTCGATCAAGGTATGCACGCACGCACTCGTCAGCTCCTCAGACCGAGCTCACACGCCTGCCCGTGTACAGATTACGATGGCGTTGCGCTCAAGAGGCTGTCACAGATCGCCAACATCCTACCCATCGCAGCCTCGACCGAGGTTGCAGCATCACTCTCAGGCGAGCTCACATCTCAGGCTATAAGCTCGTGCATATCCTGTGACGAAGCGAGCTCGGTGCCAGCGGTGACATCGAGCACCGACGACGAGCCAGTAGCACTCAAGAGTGTCCTGGCCAAGCTCTGTGACACTCTGAACCTCACTCGTCTGCGCCAAGAACTCGCAACCGTCTTCATGGAATGGCGCCATATCGATCTCGTTGCTCGAGGGCTTCGATACAGCTCTGCACACACCTACATTGAGCCCAAATCCGACTTCTGGGCACGGGTAGCTGCTCGACAGGTCTCCCTGGCAGCCACCGCGCCCCCGTCAGCCATACACAGTCGCATCAACTCTGCTTTCGCTTCAGAATCGGACGAGCCGAGCGCGTCGCAACCACATGCGCTCAGCATCAAACGTTTAGGTCGCCCTTCCCGGCGGTCAAGTGCGAGCAAGAGCAGCTCTCGTTCGAGGTCAGAAGTCTGTCGGTTCAGCGCTGCCGATCCACTCAGTCTCTCCTCGCTCCTGCGCGTCGGACTTAGCCTCATGCTCTCGCCCGTCCATTCTGCACTACAACCGATCAAGTCATGGTCACTAGCTGGCCTCTTCACCGTCGCGACATGCTTTGCGTGTGGAGTGCTCTGCGGACGCCTCTATGTCTGACCGGAATGCTATCGATTCGTTTTGTCTGTTACCTGTTGATTGCAAACAGCTTGTCCTCTGCTCACGTGCATGTGAGAGATCTTCGGTCTTACGAAATGCCATTGCTAGGCGACCGACTAGAGCCCCTATGCGCAAGTTTATCCGAGGCCCAGAACTGCGCGGCCTTCGGCGATGATCGTCACTGCCACGTTTAAAAGGGCGCACGCTTATAGCCGCGCCTGGCTTGCGAGAGGCGACGCAACTCGAGACAATTCGGATTTGTGCAAGTGCGATGACCATTCTCGATTCGTCCGAAGGCGACTGACAGCAATCCGCACGAGCCCGTCTGCGCACTTCACGTCGACGATCTATCGCCTTCAGGACCCACAAGAGCACAGCATCAACATCCGGGGTATTAACGCGAGATCTCATTGGTCGACCAGTCATACGACCCTACACTCGTCACCACCACTCTTGCACTCTTGCGTGAGCGCACAAGATGCTGTGCCGATGACAAAGACTCAATCGTAGTCAGGACAGGTTTGCTTGTTCGTATTGCCAAGTCCCGTCGCACGACCCCCGCTTGGCACTGCAAGACTTATGTCCATCGCCTTGCTTGCTTGAGTGCCTGGTGAGCATGTCGGACATTGTGTAAGCTGATCGAGCTAATGCCCGACCCGTCACAGAAACCAAAACTGATGGTGTCTTATGTCTGCATTTGATCAACACTCGAGCTTGGTGTCGGTCTCCGAGGCGGTGTCTCCTGATCTGTCGCAACATGCCAACAAGAGCACGCCATTAGCATATAGATCGACCTCCACATCATCAGAGTCTTCGGGCGTCTCAGCCGTCACCATTCCTGCCGCTCCTGCGGGCCCACCTGTCTTTGATAGCGCCGGACGACGCAGGATCTCCGCCGCAGACTTGCTGGAGCCTCAGTCTCGCTCCACGGATCCCATCACAATCAGTCGAAGAGGCTCAAAGACGACTTACTATACGCACACACTCAACGCATCTGACCATTCCGTCGGCGCAGACGGCAACTCCGTCGCTGGCCTCTACTCGCTCGACCAGGCCAGCAGAAGCTCAAGTCGGCTTCGACGATACTCTGTCACCAATTTGCTCAACCTCACGCGACCAGGTCTAGCCAAGTCACGCAACGGCAGCTCGGGCTCCTCATCCTCCTTGCCGCGTCAAGACGAGAGCAGAGCGCGCTCCCTGTCCCAATCAGCGGGGCCCTCGCATCAGCAGTACCAACACGTAGACGAGGCCAACGCACCTCCAGAGTGGTCTCCTGCACTCTATCCGAGCTCTCGAGCGAGATCGACCTCTGAAGGCTCGCGCACTGATTCGCCTCAGCACGCACGATCAGAGACCAGCGCAGTCTCGACGCCCAGCGTAGAATCACGTAGCATAGGCTCGCCTGAATCTGCGCAGTCGCCCGTCTCCAGTCCTGCCACTTCACATCACTCCAGTAACGATCTTGACTACTTGCGCGCTGGTAGCAAGCAGATCCCCGCCAGACCTGCCTACAGACCTACTGCTCGTTCATCGACATCTTTGCTGACGCATCCAGAGGAGCTAAGTGCTGGAACACACGAAGAAGAGTCAAGAGAGTCTTTGCCACATTCGAGCACGGCCGAGACGCCGATTATGGCCACAGAGCTAGCTACAGGTCTGCCAAGGCGCGAGCAGACAACGGCAAGCCGTATGCGTACCCTGCCGAGACTTCTATCGAATGGCACCATGACATTTCCCACCGTCTCCGGGTCTTCGCCCTCATCGCGTGCGAGACCGGACAGCATAGCGAGTCAGGCCAGCGCTAGTGCAACTTCACTTGATGAAGGAGTTGGACATCTCGACGACAATCATGATTTGGATACAGAGACCGAGACAGACACAGAGACAGAGACCGAAGCCGAGGGCAGCGATGAGCACGAGGATTCTGCAGAAGAGGTGCAGGAAGCTGGCTTCTTCGACTCCGAGCAAGGCTTCCATGCAGATTATGACGCAGCTAGACCAAGCTCTGGGCCAGCCTCGCCTGCTTGTCATGCCAATATAAGACCGCGAGTACATCCTAGGCTCTCGCGCCTGTCGACTCGACTCTCACCGTCTGGCACACCAGGACGCGGAGGCTCCCCTGCTGGTCAACCATCCTGGACGACGTTTCAGCCTTTCACGCCGACTCCGGGCTTGCCGACAGCGCGGCCTGAATCTGCTGAGCGTGCCGGCGAAGACTCGTACTTTTCCTTCAAGCAAACTGAGCCCAGCCTCGCGAGCACAGCAGCGATGCAAACATCGTCAAGCAATGAAGATGACTCGCCACCCATGGTCGAGCAGCCACGCATGACTTCACGACCTTCTCTGTACTCTCGCAAGTCTCAGAGCCTCGTCAACCTCGTGCCACCTTCCACGCTCGAGAACGATGATGAGATAGATGACGAGACTGTTCACGTGTCCCCGGGCGATGTGCCGCATCAACAGGCTCGCACACCGTCGTTGCCACGGCCCCGCATGAGCGATCCACCACAGAGCGCTCGCAGTATATCCAGGCGCAGATCGATGATTGAGCTCGGAGCCGAACCTCCCGTCTACCCTGTATCGCCATGGATCGGCGTCAGCAACGCGCATGCTATCTCACCTCGCGAGGAGGAAGGCCAAGAAGGTCTGCCACAATATACTTGTCAGGTTCATATCGAAGGCTGGCTGCCGCGCAAGATGGAGTTTACTGCGCCTGGCGCACAAGCTCCGAATCGTGCATGGAAACGGCAATATGTCATCCTGCACGGAACGAGCATCAAAATTTTCAGGAACGATCCTCGACAATACCCTGTGGAGGGCGAGGATATGTCAGAGGACTGGGTCGAGGCATCATTCGGTCAGACGTATTTACCTCCACGGGTCGCGCCGCAAGATGGCAGTAAACCTCGACCTCGGAGGACAGAGTCGAATCGGTCCACAAGCTCCCGCCAAAAGGGTGTGAAGCCAGTACACGTACACAAAGGTCAATACGCCAATGCATTCGCTAGCTCACAGGATAGCACACGCTTGTCTGCCGCCTTGCAAAAGGCGCCCATCCCACATGCTTCGAACGTAGTCGTCCGACATTACTCATTACAAAAAGCTGAATCTGGTCTCGCTGCCGATTATATTAAGCGCAAACACGTCGTCAGAGTACGCGCAGAAGGCGAGCAATTCTTACTGCAAGTCAACGACGATCGAGGCGTGATAGATTGGATCGAGGCCGTAAGTCCAGCTCTTCTTCTGATCAGCTTGGAGCTCAGACAGCTAGACAGTTGCAAGCAGCGACCAACATCGCTCTCGATCTCGACGCTCGTCCGCTGCCAAAGTTCATCACATTGCCTAGAAGAAGGAGACGAAGAAGGAGAACAGAGAATGAGCAATTGACCGAGACCGCTGCCGCCGCTGCTCGTCACAGTGATCGGCTGAACAATATGCTTGCCGAAGAGCAGCAGACGTACGGTGCAGACGGATCGACCGCTGTTGTATCATAGCGCTCTCGTTCACGTGCTTGTATTTATCCATCCTCATTGCAACGCGCTACACACGCACTTCATAGCGCAGCCTCGTCACTCATTCTTGATAGTACATACTGCTCCTCTGGATCGGCTTACTTACAGAGACCGGGCACGCTTGGCGTGCGCTGCTCTTGTTGTCGACTTTGCCATAGGCTTCAGCTTGGTAGGCGCCTTCTTGCTCTTGCCACCTTTGGACTTGGTGGGCTTCTTTGTAGGCTTCTTGGTGGGCTTCTTGCCGGTTGAGCGAGTGCTCTTGGGATAATGCGCGCCGCCTGGTCTCTTGGCCTTGACGCAGTCGGAGACCTTGCCAGCAGGATGAGCAGCAGGCGTAGGCTTCTGGCCTTGCTGCCAAGTCGTCGTCTTGCCATTGTCGGTGTAGATGCCGGGCGGAAGCGTGCTAGTGGCCTTGCACTCATCGTAGCCTGGACCGTAATCGCCGGGAGAGTTCCACATGCTGCCCATCTCGTCATAGACATGCGGGCAAAGCTGAGCAGGTCGCGAGGGATCCTTCTTGTTGGGGAAGCAGGCTCTAATTGAGACTTGATCGTAGCTCATGAACTGATTCCATTCTGATCATTGATGAGTCAGGAGGAGGCTCGCTGTGCATATGTGGAAGCGTACCTGTAAATTGGACAGTCTTGTTCTCATGTTTGCCAAAGATGAGTCCTCCCACAGGATTGCCAAGCGAATCGGCACCGCTATCGGATCATCAGCTCTGAGCTTACATTGTAGCTCAGCACCCACTGTGGATCCTCTTCGCCGCCCTCGTCTTTGTCCTTGATATTGATCTTTGTGAAATCGCCAATGGCAGTGATCTGCACATAATCGGGCGTTCTGATAAAGTGAACACCCTTGAATGTGCCGGCGGGTATCAGACGAGCCCCGTGCCCAGCCTTGGTGCACCAGGCAACCTGATAACGCTCAGATTCGCCAACAGTCGCGACTGCATCCAGCGTATACGATCAGCTCGTGCTTGTGTCGTCGTAGAGTTAGCTGACCCTTTGGCGGCGCAAAGAGACAGAACTGTGAATGACACTCATATCAGCATGGTCCGTGCACCCGCTGCTAGGGACGTACGTCTTCAATCGAATTGATGACGAGGGTTTGACAGTACGAATGACGCGAATCCCGAGTGCCACAGTTGTTGTGCCCTGTAAGCGCAGGCAAGAGGTCAGCTGCTGCTCTGACCTGAGCTCGAGCCGTTTTGAGACTTGCCTGTCTGGTACTTTTCGCTGTGGTAGGGCTGCTTGTTATAGGAGATGCCGGTTGCGCCGGCTGAGATGCCCTGGAGTGCAGAGCTAGCAAGTGCCGCAAGGAGCGCGTACGATGATGTGGTCTTCATGCTGGTCTTGATGTGTTTGTCAAGCAGAGTGGATGTGAGTGTGATGCGAGGCTGACGTCAAGTCAAGCTTGGGCGTGCGTCGAGCAGCCTCCGAGTCGTGGTGAATGTGTATACGTGTCAATGAGTGTGCGGGTCTAGCCCTGTCTGTGAGCTATCCAGTAGCAGTGCGCTTATGATGCGAGTCGAGCGACGACGAAGGAAGCCAGCCCAAATACAAAGCAGTCCCATCAATTTGCCTGACCTTGGTTTGACGCGCCTGGGACGCGCGCGTGTCTAAATTGAGCCATCCACGACCCAAGGCAAGGGCAGCAGGGGACATTGATGCACTCGGGTACATGCGGCAACCAGCTTGAAGCGGGCCTCAAAGGCTCTAGAAGCTCACAGCCAGAACTCGGTCTTGCGAGGTCGCAACCTTGGCGCAGATAAGGGGGTGTGAGCGTTTCTGAGGACAGCGCCGACTCGCTGGTCGCAACACTTGTGCTCGTCGCGGGTCAGGACGTCGATTGATGCTGCTTTTGCCAGCAGATAGCTACACTGACCCCGCCGAAGTGGGATGCGCGACGTGTCGTATTTGACCAGCTCGACGCGCTCTGATCGGGGTGCTGTCTGTCCACGACTCGCAGGCACCTCGAGCGCAGGCGTTGCAGGCAGTGAGAAGCCGTAGGCCCCAGGTGAGGGACCGTCAGGCGAGAGCCTGTCGAGGCAGAATCCAAAGTAGGAGCTGGGTCTTTGTCAGGTCGAGCAGTGAGCTCGGCGTCATCTCGGCCAGACTGACGCTGCGGCAGATCATGAAAGCGCAGACAATGTGGTGCTGAGCGAGCTCTCGCTATGGCAGGTCTCGGCGTCGACAGTGGCTCGCTTGCCGCCGTTGTCGCTTCGACAGACCACACTAGTGGCTTGACGGATCGCACTCGTCCCCTAGTATTCAATTGTGCCATCGAGCCTGTATTGTCTGAGCTATTCATCGGCAGGATGCGAGCCATCAGCATGATGGGATGGAAATGAGTCGCATTACAACGCTTGCGCTTATGTAGAGCAGCTCTGACACGCTGCCTTTGTATAGCAATAGCATACAGCTACACATTGCGAAGGGTGCAGAACAATAGGCACAAAGCAAGGACGCTTTGGAGGCAAACCCATACAAAGACGTCATCACGTGAGAGCGCTTGATCGGGCAAGATCGGCTGGACTGAAGGGGCGCCAGCGCTGTCTCTCGCAAGTTCGCGAATCTTCGCGTGCCGTCGAGCGATTCGTCAGCGGCGAACATATAATTCAAGCAAGCATGGCTCTCATTGCTCAGCAACTTCACGAACAAACAGATGTTGGGCTACTACGCACCTCAGCAAGCTTACTATCAGCCGTCTTACTACGCCGGCCCGAGCTATAGCGACTATGAAGAGGAGCAGTACCGACGATACTTGCTCAGGCAGGAGCTCGAGCGACGTCAAGAGCAAGCGCAACGACGAGAAGCCTACCGGCAGCTTGTTGCACAACGTCAGCGACAAGATCAGTATGAGCGCGTACTCGCACAGCGACAACACGAAGAGCAGCTCTATGCTCAACAAGAGCGACAACGCAGACTGAAAGCAGCCCAGCGTCAAGCTCCTCCAAGGGGCCTGAGGCAGTCTGGCTGGTTCGCACCGCTCGTCTATCCTGGGCAGGTCTATGACATGCCATCTGATGACGACGAAGACGACTACACCTCCCCGGTCAACGTAGTCGATACGCCACGCGCAATGACGGTCGAGCCAGACATCGATCTCTCTGCTGCAAGCCTACATGCGGAGCCCGTACGACAGTCTAGCACGCCTCCGCCCACAGACGCAAAGGTGGAAGAAGCTGTCCGGACGCTGCAGAAGCACTTTAGAAAGCATGCAAGGACAAAGTACCACCTCGAGCAGCTCAACAGCCTGCGCGTGCAATTACAGGCCCTCACAAAGGCATTCATCGCACCGGAAAGGTACACATCTTTGTGCGCTTTGACGAGCAAAGCTGACGGATGTCATCGCAGGATCGATTTTGCTGCAGATGCCGAGGATGAATCCATGCCGAAGCTGCTCTACACATCAAACAACGCTTCCCTTCACGCTCACGAGGATGCACTCGTTCGACTGCTCACACAGCTCGACGGAGTCTCCTCGGACGGCTCAGACAGAGTCAAGCAAGAACGGAAGAAGCTAGTCAAAGACGTCGATCGCGAACTGGCACGATTGGACAGTCTGAAAGCCGAAGCATGGAAGAGACAGAATGTATAAAGTCAAATAGCGAATGCAGACTGATCCTTGTACACCGAATCGTGAGATGAGATCGTCTTGTTTGATCGCGCCTGCTCCGGCATTGCCATCGAGCGCTGTCGTGTGCTCGTAGGTCGAGGATTGATTTGCTGATATTGGTAAGGCATGGGCGGAACTGAGGGCGCGACGTATGACTTGCCGTCGTTGATTACATAAGGCAGCTGTGAAAACGTCTGGGGGCTCGTCTGCTTTGTGAGTCGTGTCCGTCGCCTGTACTCCTCTTGCTCGCGCCGCACTCTCGCATCTTTGTACGCGAAGCGCACAGTCGCAACACTGCGCTCGTTGTAAGCATAGAACTCCAACAGTAGCGACGCGCCGGGTGAACATACCTTGCGGCGGTCATGACGACCACGAGGAAGCCAGAAATGGCGAGCACGATGAGCAGAGGCTGGTGCGACAGACTCAAGTCGATGATGCCCAGCCTTTCGTCCAATTCGACGATCCCCTGTAGCTCCGCTTGAGGAATGTCGTCATTCTTCACGGTAGCCCTTCCGCTCGAGAGCACCACCTGTATGCCGTCAGCGTCTTGATACGAGGGCAAGGGCGAACTGACAACCAATGCGATCGACGCGGCTAATTCGCTGATACCGCTGAGGATGTACAGAGTTCCGAGGGCTTCACCGATTTTGAGTAAAGGCGCGAATTTCCTCCTCCGTATAGCGATAGCAGATACGATGGACAGCTAAAGACCTTGTCAGTGGCTGAACGCGCAAGTCAGTTCGACTCACGATCAAGATGAGCGCCGACACGATTGCCAGAGCCGCCGCAGATGCGCTGAGCGAAGTGGAGGCGGTCGTACCCTGAGGAAAGAGGATTGCGATGTCCTGGCCAGATCTTGCTAATCTGGATATGCCAACTGGTGCAAAGATGAGCGGAAAGACAGCGAGCACGCCTGTTGCGCAAAAGATGGTCGTCCTTCGCGGCACTGAAGGGCCGTTCCGTAGCTTGCGTGATCCCGAGCTCGAGAAGCGAGACTTTTCCATGATGCCCATGGCAAAGGTACGTTCCATCTGGCGAGGAGGAGCAGCGAGAGCATATTCAGGGATGCAAAGAGTCGATACAGGCACGTTGCTATAGCCCCCCGCGCAGCGTCCGTGCGAGATCTCAGGCGAACCTCGAACTGGGCACTCTGAGCGGACCGTCTGGTATGTCATCGGATGGCGTATCTGATCGCCTTGACCGCCTTGACCGCCTTGACCGCCTTGACCTCCTAGGGGGGACGGGCGTGATCGGTGTCTTGTTTGCATCGTGGAATGGCTGCTTGCTTGCCATGGGCGCCGCCCTCTCAAGCATTCCTGCGTTTTCATTAAAATGCCCGAGCTGTCTTCTGACTTTGAGTAATCGTCGAGATGCGAGATAGGTCAGAAGAATCGCGATGTTTGTCGTGACGAAGAAAGTCCAGCCAAGTATCATGGAGTAGACTACGAACTTCTGGTCTTTGTACTTGAGATGAACTGAGGATCGGTTGAGTATGCCTTTTCTCCGGCTGGGTAAGATACGTACTGCCTAGGAGAGGTGAAGCAGCAGGCACAATGCTTATGGGGATGATCTCCGACGATTCTACATTGCCACCTCGCGTATATGTCATCCAGGTCACGACGGCCGACATGACAAGAACGCCGACGTTGGCGATAGCGAGAGAGCCCCATTTGAGAAAGGCGCTCCGAGGCGTCTCCTTCTTTTGCATGAGAAACAGCGTGAGCACTGTCAAGACGCCCTGCTCGCACTCGTGAGGCTCCGCTCGAACGGAATTTGACGATTTAGCGTGCCATTATACCAGAGGCGATAGTGCACGTCGCGATCAGTGCAACGAGTGCGATGGTGATATCGAGAATGGAAGTGTGGACGCCCACTGACTCTCCCACGGCAACGTCATCGTCCCCGTCTAGCTTGGCCTTGAGTGCCGTGCCAATGAGGGCAATGTCAAGGATCGAGACGCCATTGAGCACGATGAGGCGGGGCCACCTGAGATATCTCTGCGCTTGTAAATGCTCCTGGTGTAAGACGTTGATCAGTCGCTGAACTTAGAACAAGTCGTACGAGACAAACGGGAGAGTACAAGGCTCCCTCGGGCGGACTGAGTCGTCTGGACATTCAGCCTCTAGACTGGCATTCGTCCGAGACTGAGACTACGCAGGTCACGCTGTGAGTCGTTGTAGCAAAGGCATGGGCGGGGTAATGGCGTGTCAGCCTGTTGTGTGAGATGCGAAATTCGGTTCGGCTCGAGGTCCAAGCGTTTTTGGCTCCGCAGACATCAATGTATCACCTGGCAGACGTCGTAGTGTTCATCTTGGCAGTCTCTTCTTGTGAGGCCATGGGCAGTTCCATTGCAATCATCGATCCCATGTGGAGTCCACGCACACACGGGATGGGGCAATGTTTTGCACAGACAGGGGAGGGAATTGAGCGGAGATAGTCATAGGGAGTCGAATAGGTACAAATGCGAGTGTGTGCGCGCATCGGGATGGGCCGTCAACGATCGTCGCGGTGTCTCAAAGGATTTGTCTTCGAATTCGTGCGCGTCATCGCGATCACATGCACCCGACGGCATGTCTAGCGACTCAACTGGCTGGACAACGTCTCGCAGTGCTAGGCGGAGGATTGACAGGTCTCTCGACGGCATTCTATCTATCGCGCCAACACCCGGACGCGCAGATTGTCTTGCTCGAGGGATCTCCTCGATACGGTGGATGGGTCCGCAGCGTCAGAGCGACACCTTCCCGCATACGACCGGCTTTGCTGGATGAGCACGCTAAACCTACCGGCGAGCATGAGGAGGTCATATTCGAAGCTGGCCCTAGGAGTGTTCGACCGAGAGGACTGGAGGGATGGCTCACCCTCGATCTCGTGAGACAGCTTGGCTTGACGAAAGAGCTCCTCGTGGTCGACAAGAACCATGTGTCTGCCTTCAACAGGTTCATCTACTACCCTGACAAGCTCGTTAAGCTTCCGTCGGGCATCACATCACTCCTCAGAGCAACCCTGAGCTCAGATTCAGTCTTGCGATCATTGTTGCCTGCCCTGCTTGGAGAGCCTTTCCGGAGGCGGAAGCCCGAACAGGCCTTGCAGACAGACGAGAGCGTCCACTCGTTCTTCTCGCGACGTTTCGGCGACGCATTTGCGACTAATCTCGTCAGCGGTATGGTTCACGGTATCTACGCAGGCGACACGAGGACTCTGTCTGTAGGCGCGACCTTTGGCAGCATCGCAAAGCTAGAGCAACAGTATGGCTCTTTGATAGTCGCTCTGCTGAGGGGCGGAGTAAAGTCAGATCCAGAGCAAACGCGGCTTGTCAAAGAGCTCCAGGATCTCATGCCCATCGACGAACGTACAAATCTCAGGTCTGCCAGTGTATGGAGCCTGCGAGGCGGCCTCGAGACCCTGACTTTGGGTCTGGAGATGGCCTTGCGCCGAGCAGACAACGTCACGCTGAGCCGCGACGACCCTATCCAATCGATCGCCCACGATCCCTCCGGGTTCACTGTCTCCACCACCTCGACTAAGCACGTCACCGATCGGATCGTCTCGACCCTTTCTGGCCCGTCCCTGTCATCGCTGCTCTCGGCCGACATGCCCGAACTGACCGCCAACGGCTCTGTCAATGTCGGCGTCGTCAATCTGGCTTTCGCCAATAAGCCCGGCAAGCGATTGCTGCCCGTTCGAGGCTTTGGCTACTTGTTGCCTCGATCAGTGCCAGAGCATCAGAATCCTTACAAAGCTCTAGGTGCCGTGTTTGATTCTGACATGATGCCCGAGATGCACCCGCCCGAAACAGAAGCCTCGCCTGGCTACACCAAGCTCTCTGTGCTGCTCGGTGGCGCTCACTGGACCGGTAGATCGATCGAAAGTCTGCCTACTGACGATGAGCTGGAGATTCAAGCCCTTGCGACCGTTCAGAGTCACCTGGGCATCAGCGATCTGCCGACTCATTCTCGCGTACACATGCAGCGAGACTGCATTCCTCAGTACCTCGTCGGCCATCCTGATCGCATGCGAACGCTACACGAGAGAATTGCGCAGACTTACCGGGGCAGGCTCAGCGTGGCGGGAGCAAGTTACACGGGCGTAGGTCTGAACAATTGCGTCAAGGCTGCTTGGTCTGTCTCACGTGCGATGGCGACCGAGCAAGTGACAGGACTAGAGAGCTTCCTTGCGAGCTAGTGCGATGTACTGAGATGCAATGCTGCGTCATATCAATAGCTTCCTTTTGAAGTAGCTTCGAAGGTAGACGATCTGCCATACTCCGAGAGAGACGAGTGTCGCTACTGTGAGCAAAGAGAAGAACTTGACTCTTTCGTTCGTTGATTCTGATGGAAGGACGGATACGGTCAGCTACAAACTTGACGGAGGCGGACCCCACCAACCGTTTGTATCTCGCATCTTTCGCTCTCTTTGCTTGAGATAGTTGAGTTCGTCGACAATCTCCTTGACGACTCCTTCGAGCTTGCGCATCTCTACCTCGAGACCCGAGAGCGACTCTGTGTGCGCCATGTCAGCTTCATCACGAGCGAGCTGGTTCGCTCACCTTGTTTGGCAATAGCATTATAGTCGACCGCGTCTGCGCCAATGTCGACATCCAGATCAATCGCTCTCGAGAACTTGTGGGCCTGATGCTCGGGTATATCTACGTCGGCATCACTCAGTCCATCCCACATGGATCAGTCTGAGCAACAGACGTACTCGCGTCGAGCGTGTTCTTGAAGCAGACGCCAAGTTCGGCATCAGCATGAGTCGTGATGGCCATGCGCGTCTCGGACTGGATGTTCTTCTTGGTCTGGTAGATATTCTTGTGAGAGCTTCCATCGAGCACTTCCATGTCTATCTTCTGATTCAGGCCTGGCTCGACGTTGGCGGTGATGACGACGAGGGTGTCGACCATGGCGGTATTCCATATGCACTTTGGCTGAGGATGATGGGCCGCATGCAGATCGAATTTGACTGCTATCGCTTGGCTCGCGGCCAGCAGCACGAGCGGTAGCGATAGGCTCGCCCGCATCGCAGCGTTGCCTCGTCGAAGCTCCCGCTCAGGCCACGCTCGAGGTCGCGTACGAGCACGTACCTTGACTGGATGACGTGGCAAAAGAGAGCAGAGCCTAATGACGTGTCAGATCCTTTTAAGCGCACCATCCGACGCACACGGAGGAGTCGGCAACGTCGTCATGACCGCAGCGGAGCAGCCCACAGCGGAGTGTGTGGCCTCTGCGTCATCAAGTCGACCGTCTACGCCCTTGCCAGCGTTCTTCAGGTCGACAACGAGCAAGAGTGACCTGTCGCCCCCCATCGTCCACCATCCTCACTTGGCCTCTTCGCCATCTCACACACTGCGATCGCCCAGCAGCAGTAGCTCCTCAGATCGTGTTCTGGGCTCTTATTTCACCAGCGGGTGGTCAGACGATGTTCAAGCTCGCCCAGAGACCTCTAGACAGCGTCAACTGAGCGCAAAGAGCCAATTGCTTGCCGATCGAGGTTTGACCCCCATAGACGATGGCCTGGCACAGATGTCAGGAATAGACAGTGGGCTTCTACCAGATCCCATGCGATCGGACGACGAGGACGATAGATCATCCGGGCGTAGCAGTTTCACAGACTCGCCAGGCAGCAGGCCACCAAGGAGGCGTTCTCAGAGCACCATGACAGACGCTACCATACTGTCCTCGACCTGGAGCAGTCCAATGTCTCGCAAATCGACCAACGGCGCCCTCGGATCAGAGCATGACGGGCAAATTGATGATTTTGCGGCGCCTCTGCTGACAAGAGACGCCTCGGTCGACCCTATGCCGCCTAGTGGTCCACTCACAGAAGCGGAGAAGCGAGCAAAGGAACTGGAACGGCAAGAGCCGCTCTTGCAGGAGCTTGATAATCGTTTCGTTCTGTTTCCTATCAAGTATGATGAGGTAGGCTGCTTGCTGTGCTCCCCCGGAAGCAGTCATTAATGCTGCTTTGTAGATCTGGCGGTTCTACAAACGGGCAGTGGCATCCTTTTGGACGGCGGAAGAGATTGATCTTACTGGCGATAGAGCCGATTTCGAAAGTCTGACGCCTGGCGAACGTCACTTCATCCTGCACGTCCTCGCATTCTTTGCCGCAAGCGACGGTATTGTCAATGAAAATCTCGTCGAGCGCTTCTCGTCGGAAGTAAAGGTTACGGAGGCAAAGTGCTTCTATGGCTTTCAGATCATGATGTGCGTTGCGGCAAGCTCAGCCCGATGCTGGAACGCTTAGAGTTTTCTTGCTTTGCACAGGGAGAACATTCATTCGGAAGTCTACTCGCTGCTTATCGAGTTCTACGTGCGAGACAAGCGCGAGCGACAGGCACTGTTCGACGCGATGGACACTGTGCCTTGCATCAGACGCAAAGCACACTGGGCACTCAGGTGGATATCAGACGACCGAACGACTTTTGCAGAGCGACTCGTCGCTTTTGCGGCTGTCGAGGGCATTTTTTTCTCCGGCTCATTCGCTGCCATCTTCTGGCTAAAGAAACGCGGTCTCATGCCTGGCTTGACCTTTTCGAACGAGCTCATCTCACGTGACGAGGGTCTGCACACCGAGTTCGCGTGCTTGCTCTTCAGGCACCTCCACCATCGCCCTTCCGACGCGAGAGTACAAGAGATCATCACAAGCGCAGTGACGATCGAGAAGGACTTCCTCACAGAGGCCTTGCCTGTCAAACTGATAGGCATGAACTCGGATACCATGTCGCAGTATATCGAATATGTCGCCGATCGATTGCTCACGACGTTAGGCGTGGAGAAGGTCTACGGGAGCGAGAACCCCCTCTCTTTTATGGAGAATATATCACTAGAAGGCAAGACCAACTTTTTCGAGAAGCGCGTGTCAGACTATGCTCGTGCGAGAATGTCGGGCTGGACGCAAGAAGCGAGCGGTGCAGGTCATGCAGACGACACTCAAGGCGGTCATGGCAATTCCGAGGACGTCTTTCGTCTGGATGCAGATTTTTAGGTGGTGTGTCACTGTCACTGTTGTAGCACTTTTGCATCCCACTCCTCTTTGTAAGGCTATACAGAATCGTACAGCATGCTGGTCGGTCGGCTAGTCCTGCAAAGACGAGTCAGACTCGAACAAGAAAGAGCTAGAAACCGACGCACCCATAACTTGATGTTGCCATCCCAACTTCCTGTCACTACTTTTGACTAGTCTTGGTCGTTAGCGATGCACTCAAGATGACGACCTTGGGACGTACAGTCTCGTGCGGCAACCAGGCGTGGGAGATGACGACGTGGTTGTGAGCCTTTATCCGCTGTGGCATCTTCTTGCAGGTCTTCCAGTCCCAGAAATGCAAGTTGCCGGAGCCATCACCGGAGCTGAGCCATTTGCCATCCGGACTGAACGCGATCTCGCAAGCATATCCGCCAGTGATGTGACCTGCGAATCGCTTCTTCCTGTTCTGTTTGAATTCTGTCGTCCAGACGAGGATCTGATTGTCGAGCGATTGCATGGCCATGTATTTTTCTGCTCTCTGCTTCAG
The DNA here is from genome assembly GCF_000708205.1 of Mixia osmundae IAM 14324. NCBI lineage: Eukaryota > Fungi > Basidiomycota > Mixiomycetes > Mixiales > Mixiaceae > Mixia > Mixia osmundae. The sequence goes on along the minus strand of NW_014575560.1, from coordinate 927,202 downwards.
CTATGGTGGAGGACACAGTCCGATGTGAGCTTACTGTCGGGATGGAGAGTGACGGCTGGCATGCTGTGCATGCTCGGTTCGGCGATGTACTTGATGACGACGGGGATATCGTAGTCCCATGCGCGGATCGTCTTGTCGTCTGAGGTCGTCACGAAGCGCCTGTTCTCATCGACCCAGGTGATGGTGCTAAGTCCGCGTAAGCCGCTGGCAGCCTCAAACAGGCAAGAGGTGCTTACTTGACGGGTCCGAGATGTTGATCGTACTCCTGAGTGATCTTTTCGCTGGTGAGATCATATTGAATGATCTTCTTGTCGGACATGCCGGCCAGAAAGACATTCTGTTGCGCTGGATCAGGGTTGAATTTGACGACATAGGGTATCTTTGTGTTTGTGAATGCTTGTAGACATTGTCCTACACACAATTGCTCAGCTCTTCTCTGCGTCACTCGAGCAAGAGGTATGCACCTGTTTCTGTATCCCATAGCTTTATTTGCCGGTCATAGCCTGCGGAGAGGAATCTTGTGCCATCGTTGTTGAATGCGACATCGCGGACAGCTTTGCCATGACCCATAAATGTCCGCAGGCATTTGCCTTCGTGGTAGACGTCCCACAGCTGTGTAGTCTGTGTGGTCAACGACATACAATCGCTCATGCAGGAGCCTTGCCTTGACACGCGAGTCCATAGAGCCACTGAGGATGAGGTGACCGGTCTTTGGGAAGAGTCGAATGCAGGAGACGCCCTTAGTATGGCCTGACCAAGTGTGTATGCAAGACTTTGGAATGTAGCACTGCTGCGTTCCAGGCTCGGAAGGTTCGAGATCGGTGTCGATGTCTCTCGGAGTGGCCATGTATGTCCTTCCCTGATAGTCTCGCATCGCTGCGCCATGGAAGACAGATTTCTCCTCCCCGAAGCCGACCTCGCGCGCGGACCTTTCGAGGATGGCTCGCTTGTCTCCTCTTCTGGCGCTGGACTCGTACTCCTCTTCGTCTGGTCCGGCAGGTATGTCTAGTCGTTCTTCTCTGTAGGCTGCCCAGGGTCCGACATACTCCACTCTGTCCTCTTCGGCGATCTCCTCGCCCTCTGGATCAAACTCGCCCAAGACGCCCTTGTTCTTTCGCTTTTTCTTCATCTCCTGCCTCATCGCGGCAGAAGGTCTAAAGGTATCAAAGGAGACGTCCTTGACGTTCTGTGCAGCGATGAGATCGCCGACGAAAGGCTGCTGGGCAGAGTTGAGTTCGGAGGGATTGCGCGCATAGCCGAGTGACTGATAAGCGCGCTCTTGGACTTTGAAGTCGAGGTCTGACATGGCCTGTTGTTCCACATGACCTGCAAGGCAATGCATCAAGCTGTGCGCGGGCATGCGTGTGGAAGTTGGGGCGTGCCTGTGAGCATGTTCATACGGTCGAATGACTTTTCGCCTCCGATGGGCAGTGGACCGGCGACGGGTGCGAGCATGTCTTGGTAGGTCAGGTTGATGTTCATCTGGTTGTCCGTCGGTCTTGTGACGAGTGAGGTCGAGCCAGCTGTCATGATGTCCTGCGGCTCGCCATCATGAGCACCACCGCCGTGCGCCAAGCACATTGTCAGTGCGACGTACTTGATCGAGCACATCTGGCGCAGCGCTGATCTTGCTAGAGCCTAGTCTGCGTACGCTAGCGGTAGGCTGTGGCCGTCGAGGGGCGTCTGTGCCTGTGAAAGCGAGAGGATTGGCATCCTCCTCCTCGTCACTGTCATCACCGGCTGCTGGCTGGATTGTTGAGGCTGCTACTGGCCGGTCCTGCGGTCGAGAGGCCGTCTTGGCACTCGCTTCCTCGTCAGAGTCAGCATACTCGACTAAGCCTGCCATGGAGCCAGCTGTCGACTGCTCCTCGTCGTCGTCCTCGTCGTCGTCGGTAAGGAACAGTCAATTTATTTCTTGCTGGCCTCTCTCGACCGCTCGAGTGAGTCGACGAATCCCCTGATGAGCCTCAACGGCGGCACCAAGCGGAAGCAGTCCAAGGGCAACAAGGAAGGCCAGGCCAAGCTCGTCACAGATGCTCGCTTTGCCTCCCTCCACACTGATCCTCGGTTCGTCAAGCCAAAAAGAGCATCCAATAAAATCGTGCTCGACGACCGCTTCAAGTCTCTCTTTGAGCCTGATCCGACGACCGGCAAGGCCAGCAAGAGTGCGCCATCTCCTTCGTCACGCATGAGACAGCACAGGCTGACGAACAGACACAGAACGCGCAGTAGACCGGTTCGGCCGACCGTTGAACAAAGACCACTCTCAGGATGAACTGCGCAAGTTCTACAGGCTAGATGATGACGAGGAAGCGGAGGAGCGGGAAAGAAAAGATCCAGAAGCACAAGGCGTCTCTACTCAGAACAAAGGCAAAGGCAAAGCGCAAGAGAGTGCGCAAGAGTTTGTAGACTATGCGCGCGGTCAGGCACTGCTCGAGTCATCATCAGAAGAAGAAGACGAAGAAGAGGAGGAGGAGGAGCAAGCTGAGAGCTCTGAAGATGATGGCGAGATCATCCTAGGACCCTCTACCTCGCGCTCGAAGCCCAAAAGAGCGCGCTCTGCCTCACCGTCGGGATCAGAAATCTCGATCGACCTCAACGAAGATGATATTCAAGTCGTCAGACATTCCTTGCAGGACGAACCTCGTGCCGAGTTGATCGAGGACGATGCTCCGCTCGAGGAAGGGATAGAGTCTCGCCGGATAGCCGTCGTCAATCTCGATTGGGACAACATCCGCGCTGCAGATCTCTTCAAAGTCTTCTCCTCCGTCCTCGCACCCGATCGCGGAACACTGCAACAATCAGAGGCTGATGCAGCGCGCACGAGTACTTCCGGTCTGCCTTCCGCCGTCATGAAGAGAGTGCGAGGCAGAGTGATATCAGTCTCGATCTATCCTAGCGAATTTGGCAGGGAGAGGATGGCACGTGAGGAGCGCGAAGGGCCGCCCAAGGATATCTTCCTCCCTGCCGAGCAATCCGACGATAGTGATGTCGATCCTGACGATATCGATGAGAAGACTGTGCTGCAGCAGGAAGAAGGCGAGGAGTTTGACGAAGTCGCTCTGCGGAAATATCAACTAGAACGATTGCGATACTACTATGCTGTCATCGAGTTCGATAGCGTCCAAGCTGCTAAGCATGCTTATCGTGAGATAGACGGCACAGAGTTCGGCCGTACCGCCAACTTTTTCGACCTTCGATACATACCTGACGAGATGGATTTCACCGCTGATCCGATCAAGGAGAAAGCTACCTCTGTTGCTGCCGATTACAACACGCGCGACTTTGTCACTGACGCGCTGAGGCATTCCAAAGTCAAGCTGACTTGGGACGCCGACGATGTAGAGAGAGCTCGCTTCACCCGACTAGACACGACCAAGCTCACCAAAGACGATCTCGAAAAGCTCGATTTCCAGCCTTTCCTCGCCTCTGATTCTTCCGACTACGAGAGCGAAGAGGAGGAAGCAGTCCAGAGCGAAGAAGATGCTCCGCCTCGTTCGACAATGTCCAGAGCCGAATCACGTCTCGCCAAACGAGAGCAACTCCGGCGTGCATTCGGCTTAGACGAAGGCGAGGCGGCTGAGGACGACTTCTTCGAAAAGAAGGACAATAAGCAGGATCTTGAGATCACCTTTGCGCCTGCGCTATCTGGTCGTGCTGCCAAAACCGATCTCGCCCCCGCAGAGCCAGAGACCAGTCTTGACGCTTACCGACGCAAGACGAAGCAGCAGAAAGAGACCAAGAAGCAGGCCAAGGCGGCAGCCGACGAGGCGATGCCTGATGAAAAGCCAGTGGTGAAGAGCAAACAAGCCAGAAGAGCAGCAAAGGAGGCGGCGCAAGCAAAGGAGCAACGCCAAGCAGCAGAGCTTGCACTGCTCGTCGCTTCCGACTCTGAAGAAGATAGCGAAAAGCTTCCTGGCAAGCACTTTGATATGCGTGCTATCATCAAAGCCGAGAAGGAGAAGGGCAAGAAGAAGCGGAGTAGAAAGCATGGCAAAGTCAAAAGCGACGCAGAAGTGCAGGATTCTTTCGAGATTGACGTTGCGGATAATCGCTTCGCAAGTCTGCATGATCATCACGAGTTTGCAATCGACCCTTCGAACCCACAGTGAGCCGGACACAACAAGAGTTGCCATTTACTGATTTGTGTTGCAGCTACATCAAGACGAAGAATATGGAGCGATTACTCTCGGAGGGTCGCAACAAGCGCCAGAAGCTTGCGCCGCAAGTCGATGCGACCAGTTCAACCGCTTCAATGCCGAGCAAACCAACCGACGATCTGGCAAAGCTCATCTCGGCGGTCAAGCGCAAGAGTGAGTCGCAGAGCAAGCCGAAGCGTGCTTGATCCTCATGTGCCATTTTGTACGCGCTCTGCTGCAAGCCGCTCGTACGCCAGCCGGTGATAGAGATTGAGCCCTTGCAAAAACTTTGCGCCCGTCTGTCTGCCTCGTGTTAGCGCTGTGAGGCTAGATTGTGATAAGACTCGCCGTGTACTGGCCGATGGCATCCAGGAGAGCCACGGCATACTGTCGGACGGTGCGCTGAGGGTGGAAGAGACCGAGTGCGACAGGCCCTAGACCTCCAAGGTGGACTGGCAAGAGGACAAGCAGCTCTATGACTTGATCGTATGATTTGACACTTTGCGATAGCGTTGCAAATATATCTTCTATCTCGCTCAAGCTGACTTGTCGTCCGTACCGCAACCGAGCGATCTGATGTGCGGGATCGAGTCCGCGCAGGGCTCTCGTCTGCGCCTTTTGCAGAAAGTCTTCTCTGACGAGACCGCACGCGTATGTCGACAACCACGCTTGAATGCGAGGCGCATGTACGATCTTCTCTTTGAGCCATGTCAAGTCGTCGACAGGCAAGACGCCCGAGCCTAAGCGATTGCGAGTGTACGCATAGCACGGAAAGCTGAGTGTCGTCTTGCCCGAAGCTTCTTCTTCCTGCCGCGCCGCAAGCCTGACGAACCGATGGAGAAATTCTGCGAAGCGGGCTCTGATAGCCATCTCCCCGTGATGCCCTTGCAAGCTCGCAGACACCTGATCGGTCAATCAGTGGTGCAGGTCGCAGAGTTGCGAGGGCTGACCTCTTCCATCAGGAGCAGATCAGGATGATCAAGACGCGGGTCCAAGTCACGTTTGTCCACTTCTTTCGTCGCCACGTTCGCGTGCGCAGAAGACGTACTGGCGCTGAGAGCGTTGGTGGCACTAGCAGGAGGATAGCCGATGTTCTTCGAGACCGTGATTTTGCCGGTCTCGATATCGCAGAGGATGTCCCACCAATCTGCATGGATCTCAAAGACTGAATTCGTTACGCCGGCGATGTAGCCAGGCACGGTCTCGAGCACGCTCTGGATACCCAGGTTGGCAAAGGGGAATGCCCTTCGCACGAAGCCTTGTAGGATTGCACCACCGCCGCTACCGAGAGCACAGGCGGCGAGCACGAGGTTGGCTACTTGCGAGGCAGACTGAGTCTTGCCTAGGATCACGATACGTTTCTCAGTGATGAGCGCATTGAGCAATATGATGATCGGCGGAGTACTGGCGCCGGAGGTGTGCAGATGAGGGTGCAGTTGTCCAATGTGAGGCGTTGCGGCAGACTGGGGAAACGTCTTGATGAGGTCTATCATTGAATAGTCGCCCACTTCTTCGGGGAAAGTAGCCAGCGGGATGCGAACGGGCAGATCGAATTCGGCATATCGTACCGAAGTCTCATAGAAATGCGTATCCCTCGATCTTCTCGAAGATTTGTAGGCAGGCGTGCTATGCCGTTGCGCATGCGAGGCTGAACGTGCCGCAAAATCTGCTGGCGTAATGGTCGGTCGACGCTCGCTCCACAGGTTTCCAGGAGTCAAGTTGTTCATCGTGGGCGTCTTTGGGAAGTCATCTTCGTCGTGAGGGCCTGACTGCAGCTCCATGTCGGGGCGTGAAGGTGTCGCGACGAGCGTGTCAGCTGGAAACCTGTCTTCGAAGAGATCTGCACGATCCGACACGCGCAGGACTAGTCTCTCGGAAGGGCTCAGAACAGGACATTGCGAGAGGTCCATCTCGTTGAGCGCTTCGTAGAGACGTTCTACACATGTCGATGTCGAGTCTTTGAAGTAGTCTTCGAGCGCTAAGAGCAATATTGGCTGCGTGGACAGTCAGCGTACGGGCGTGCATACCTTCTGTGAGGTACCTTGTAGATCTGTATAAAAGGATGATAGGTGCAGATGGCTACCGCCTTTGTGATGCCGCCTCTGGGCAGAGTTCAGTTCGCGGTGTCTGGCAAGGCGCGGGCAATGTTACCTCCTGACGGTATCGTCCTTCTTGACCTTGACCAGACTGATGACGTAGAGGACCTTGTCGCTCTTGACAGCTTCGTTCGCCTGAGCTGCGCCGTTGGCTCGTGATGTCGTGAACCCATTGGATTCCGGTACAGGCGAACGAACGGAAAGGGCAGGATTCTGGTTGAGGTAGAAGATGGTCCAGTCTTCTGTTCTGTTGTGGACACCTTCGGGGAGCATCAATTCGGCCAGTAAGCTGCATGGCCAGCCTTGCTTCAGCTGGGCGTCACAAGCTGGGCAGCGCGTAGGTTTACGATGCATCCGTGCCTGTCTCGCAGGGTATCTGATGCCTCAGCGTGGCCCCTTCGTCGATGTCGAACTCTGCAGCCAGCACATAGGCTACATGGGCCATCCTGGCCTGTGGGAGCCGCTTGACAGGCCCGACAAGTCGACGACAGCGACAGCTTCACTCGACAGTCGACGCGACGGCGCAGACAACCGGCACGGAGGGGCGGGCACACACTCGCTATGACGACGATCGCAAGGACGACAGCGGGTCAGATCAGGCTCATCAGCTATGCCCTTTCCATCTTCTCGTACGGCATCATCGCCAACATCCTCTTCACACTTTCGCTCCTCGTTCTACCGTTCTCCGACAAACTTGCCTATGAATGCAATTCGAGCGTGGCGTGTGTCGTTCGGTGCTCCCCACCGGGCATCAGAGAGCTTATAGATGAGTGATGTAGCGGAACGCTATGGCGCTACATGCAGGTCAGCCCTCGACTCGACTGGATAGCACGTGTCTGACAGGGAACATAGTGGCTCTTTGAGTCACGCGCTCAGGCCGAGATCACATTCAGTGGTGACACATTGCCCTCGAAGGAATCGGCTCTGGTCATATGTCAGCCATGTCTACCGTGCAGAGATCGACTAGCTGATGCTGAGATCGCTGGAAGCCAATCACCTCGCCTATTCGGACTACTATCTCATCGTCCGTCGCGTGGATTCGCATGGCCCCCCACTGATGTGCATGACAGCATGCACTCGCGCTTCGCAAAGGGATGCTGCGCTATTGTCGATACTTTGCAAAGGACTCGCTCAAGTGGACACTGCCTATCTTCGGCCTGAGTCTCAAAGTAGGCTTGCCTTGTCTGCTTCGGCGCAAGCTGATGGTCTGCACAGCTTGTCGGAATGGTCATGGTCAAGAGAAACTGGACGAGCGATGCGGCAAATACACGGAAAGCGTTTGCGCAGCTGAAACGAGGCAGAAATAAGCCCGTCTGGCTCGTCACTTACCTCGAGGGGACGCGCATCACGCCTAAAAAGCTTGCCGAGGTCGATCCTTTGCTGGTCCTCGCATGCCACTTTTCGCTGATGAGATCGAGAGCCATCAGAGCCAACGGTTCTGCAAGTCGGCAGACAAGCCCACGTTTGACAATGTGCTCTACCCACGCATGAACGGCTTCGTGGCTGCAATAAGCGAACTACGCGACTCGCAAGTCGAGCATGTCTACGGTAAGCCTCGCGATACTGCTAGATAGCCGAGCTTGATTGTCACACAGATTTCACGCTGGCATACGCCGGTGCAAAGGGCGAGCCGCAGAAGCCAGCGAGTCTGGCGACCGTCTTTCAAAGCTCGCAGCTCAGTCCGCCTTACAAGTTCCACGTGCATGTCAGGAGGGAAGCCGTGCCTCGACAAAAGTTGCCACGCGCTGATGCTGATATCATGCAGATTTGCGATACGAGACCTGCCGCAAACAGATACCGCGCTGCGGTCGTGGGTAGAGAGAGTATGGCAGGAGAAGGACGAGCTCTTAGAGAGCATGAAAGGTTCGTGGACAGATTCACCTCGCATAAGAGATACGCTGCACGCATCGCACTACTACGATCGACATGTCAAACGATCTTGATACAACACGACACAAAATGAGTGGTTCACTGTAGCTGTCGTCAATATGAGCAAACACGAAGGGACCCGAATCAAACCTTGAACATGCGCAGATAAGCGAGCAAGAGCGCTCCGGAACCTGTCGCGATACCGACGAGGTACTGGAGGATGTTGAACTTGACGGACTCCATCTGCGTCTTGAGTGCAGAGATCTCAGACTCGATACGGGTGTCCACTTCGCGGATCTTGAGCTCGCGTATGCTCAACTCGTCTCTTATCCTGCCCTTTTCGAGGTTAAGGTCGAGTCTGACACCAGCCTGCGTGCGTGTGATCTCTTCGCGCAGCCTCTGCTTGAGTCGCTCGACGTCGGCCAATAGGCGTTCGTTCTCTGTCTTGAGCAGCGAGAAATCTTGCTTTTCCACGAGTTGTATCTCACTTCGCAGCTTTGCAAAGTCGACTTTCTGAGTATATTGATGCTGTACATGCATGATTCAGCTTTTTGACGAGCATGAGCCTGACGGAGCAGCGCCTACCTTCTCTTGCTCGCTACGCGTGACGAGGTTCTGGACCATACTCCTTATGCTCTCTTCGACCACCTCTTCCATCGCTTCCATCACTCCCACAGCCTGCCCGTGCTCTATGCCTGCATACAGGGATCGTGTATCAGTCTCTGGCGGGACGATGACGCTTCGCTAGGCTGGCCTTTGCTTTCGAGACGATCAACAAAGTAGTGTGTGTCAAAGTGGAACTGGCTGCTCGTCGGACTCGCAAAGAACTGTCGTCGAGTCGCCCTTGGCGTGACTGCTCGCCGGGGAAGCATGGCAAGCGATCTCGAGGCCATCGCTGTCGTGAGAAGTTGATCGTTGATCGTTGATGACGCGGTGACAAGCCAACGCCAACAGCCGGACGCGTCTTAGCGCTCAAGGGCTCAACTTGCTCGAGCGCTAGTCAGGTCCGCAGCCTCGGGCTGAATGCCGAGCAACGACCAGTGATGAATACACAACGTGTCCTGTAACAGGCAGGGAACACACAACAAGCGCCTCTCCTCGATGATCTGTAGCTACGCTTTGAATTATCTAAATGATATTCGTCCTTTGTCTGAGATTGGCTGTTCGAACGATCAGCTTGACATGAGGGGCATCACGAATTACGCACACCGTGAAGCCTAGGCTTGTCCTTGATGGTCCCACAGATGAATGTGGGTGGCGATCGCTTTCTAGGGTATCCATGAAAGTACTGACGAGACTGCCTCGAGACCGACGATAGATACCGCCAATCGGGGCTGATCGTATGCAAAGTCTTCGATCTCATAATCGCCTAGCCTTATCCGTGCTTTGATGGCGACATCGACGCGTAGCGTACCTCGACTGGCCAGATAGGCTTTCACGACATCATCGAGCGGCATCTCGAGCTTGACTGTCACCAGAGGGCTATTCTGATGTCCTGCCGTCTTGTTCGGGTACTTGTGATTGCTGTAAGAGACAGGCGGCACTTCGAAATCCTCAAAGTCTTGCGAGAATACTCCGAACGCTTTGCCCTTGTATGTTGCCTGACATCGAATGTGATCAATCTTGATCGCGAGATCGAAAGGATTCTCCAGTTGGAATCGCGCCCGAACTTTAGACATTGCGGCCTGAACACCCAGTCTGATCTCGATCGAGGTGATGAGCGTCTTATGAGCAATCGGCTTGAGCCTAGCGCGCATATCAAGCTCCGTAAGTGCAGCTCGAAGAATCTCGTTCGTGCTTGATCGCTCGTCACCAGTGATCAACACATTTGATTCCACACCCGACAGATAACCCGAGAGGAGCAGTCCGGCATGTTGCTGATCTTCGCGCGATGGACTGTAACGAAATTCGATGGACAATCTGGTTGCGCCAGGCTTGATCTCCATCGCACCGAGAACATATGCGCGACCTATAAAAGTTTTCTGGTCGCCGTACGCGACGCTGAGTGAGACACCATCGTCGGGCGTATCCTGGCTGTGCTTCGCGCGCTCCATAGCCTCTGCGTGTGACGCAACATAGATGTCAAGGTCCGACGGGTTATTCAGGTAGCATTGGATTGAAAGCACCAGTCCGCTGCGCTGTCCGTCGATAATATGTACTTCTGTCAGCTGCATGGTCATGTGCGAGAGCTTCTGTAGAGCGGCGATGCTAGTGTCAACTGGCACAGATGGACAGCGGAGATCGAAGCTGCCCGCTGTTGTGTCGACCGTTGCAAAGAGATTCGACATGTCGAGCTGAAGCGTGACAGACGACTCGCGAGCCAGCGCACCAGCGACACTCTGCAGCCCCTCGTGATTGCTGTCAGAAAGATGTGCCGACTTGATGTCAAATGTAATCGATGAGGACGCCTGCTCGACAGCGCATTGCAAGTGCAGTTGACCAAGCCGCTTCCCACCGAAAGTCACACCAATATCGCCGGTGAGCTGTTTGACCTTGAAATCGAAGCCAACCGGCGACTTGATCGCACAGACGACGTTGGGACACGAAACAACTGGCGTCATCATCCGCTCTTGGGTTTCGAAGCGGAAGGAGACAGTCGATAGCGTGACCGAACCTATGAGCTCTACGGCGGCTGTTGATGGCAGAGTCACTGGTACAGGTATAGGCACAGTCTTCAAACCCTCGACGAGCCAGCCGAGCGTCATGCCGTTCTCTAATCGTGCAGATTGCATGTAGGCGTGGCAGATGATCGTCTGCCCGCTGACCACCTGTGACGACAGATTCTCAAAAGCGCGTCTTGATTCGTTAGTGTGGCCTGTCGACAGAGATCCATGGATTGCCATCGATGTCGTCTGGCGAGCAGCAAGCGATAGCGAGGGTATCTTGATGGTGCCCACTGTGACACCCTCTGCACACAGGCTGGCATCGATGTCGACCAGATTCATCGAAAGCGCGGAAGGATTCGACAGCTCTGCGTCTGCCTTGAGAGTCAGACCGGAGGTGCGAGTGCCCGCTTGCGGAAGGTCAAAGGCTTTCAGCTCCAGGCCGGAAAAGCCGTCTAGGCCTCTGATCGAGACAGGCTTCACAACCTTTTGCGCAATAGCGGTAATGCCAGCGACGTCAACGCGTAGAACATCGAAATGTAGCCCGAGCGAGACTTCCTTGTCTTTACCGATTGATTCTACGACGGCCGCCATTCGACCGACATCGCTGATGTCAAGCTTGCCTTTGAGTGTGTAAGAGTCTGACGATATGTCCGTCAATGTTATCCCCTCCATTGGCTCGAATTTGGCTGCTGGAAAGTCTTGACTGCAGATATCGATGCCGTTTGGAAAGGTGATGCGCGTGATGGACGGGCTTAAGTCAGGCAGTCCCGAGATCTTGAGATCCAGCTCGGCGTGTAGACTACCGCTTTCTTCGCGGAGAGAGAGATGTGTCACTTCAAGCGCCATATCTCTTATGACTGGCTGCACAGCTTTTTCCGCGACCCTGTGCAAGTATGTGTGAGCGGCATAGTCGGGGCCCAATGAAGACGTACTGCGCGAGAAGCTGGGATATGAGCGATTCGCTAACTTTCACTGGCAATTGGTCTTGCGCCAGCTGCGTAGCGAGGGTATAATCGCCAATGGCGAGATCGACATCGGCCTTGAATGATGCTTGCAGATTGGCCAGTACGTGGGACGCTACAGCTGCGAGATCATCTTCATCCCGAGCGCTCTCAGCGTGATCACTGGCCCCAGGCGATGCCCGTGATGGGTCAACGAGCATTAAAAGGCGCTCGAAGCGAGCTAGCGAGACGCTCTGTGCCGCGGCAGCGGCAGTCAAGAGATCAACCAGGTCAGCAGGATTGCTCAAAAGGGCTATGCTCTGAGGCGCAGTGACTGTTGTTGCGTTTGCGGACAAGCGAATCGCGTCGGCCTCCGTCAAGTGCAGGTCGAGCTTGCCAAGCTCGATTCCATATGCAAGAGCGCTGCCTTTCAGTGAACGTACCGTGATAGGTGTGGAGAACGGGTTCGCCAGTACAAGCTCTATGGACGCATCTGAGGCAGAGTGAGCTTGCATCTCAGATTTACCGGGTATGACATCGCCTTTAGCGACGATGGGTTCGCTGAGCTGAGGGGCAGCGGCAAGAACGACAAATTCGCCAAGGGCCCGCCTCAACCACGCTGGGTGCAAGTCTCCGCCGAATCGGATATAGAGCAGGGGCTCCTGACCCGATAGGAAAGAAGAGACGAAGTCGCTGCCTGCCTGGCCTGCTTTGCCAAGTTCGAGCTCGAGCCGTGCTTTGAAGGTGTTGCTGCCAGCAGTCAAATGAAACGACGAACCGAATGTGAGCGAGCCAATATCCACAAGACCTTCGCTCGGACGAGCGATAGCAACCGTAAGCTTGACATTGCCGAGGTCTAGATCTAAAACCGTCTTCGGTACTGCAAGGTCTATGCTCGCCGTACAAACAAGGCAGTCCTGCCGACCATGAAGAATATCAAGACGACCGGCAGATATTGCTCTGCGCTTGCGATCTTGTGTCGACCAGCGCTCGAGATCCCTGGCACGGCATAGCTGAGCTGAGAGCCGGTCGAGGCCAGCGAAGACGACGGGCTTGCGCAGCTTTATCTTCGCAAATGACAGTCCTAAGGACTTTACGCGCAAGCGGCCTTCTAGATCTACTCTGATATCATCTTTCGCGTCTATGACTGCTCGCGTGAACGCATCGACAGCCTTGTTGTCTTGTACTAGCGCAAGCTTCACTGGCCCGAGCTCGAATTGCGAGCGACCGAGCTTCTTTCTGATTTTGATTTTGCCGGGGACGACCTTTGCCTGAGCAATAAGGTTGGTTTTCCAGAGCAAACGAAGAGCCGGCTTATCACCGGATCGTTCTGGAAAGGTGACGATGGCAGGCAGAGGGCCAGTCCGTCGCAAGGAGCCAGATGCCACGACAGAGAAACCATCCTCTTCGACTTGGCTGACCTGCAGATTCGTCACCTCGAGAATGGCTGTATCGATGATGCCATTGATGAAGCTGCGCACGATAGCTGCCATTGCATCCGTCTGGGCATTGGATGGCGATCTTGTGTTACGCAAGAGTCGACAGTCGGCCTACCCCGCGTCTAATCTCGAAAAGGCAACTTCTGTCGTGAAGATCGACAGACGAGCACAATCGACATGGCGAAGATGACAAAGAGACGTGACAGTGATGCGGATGCAGAGCCAGCGATCAAGCCCAGTGCGAGCAAGCGAGCACGGAAGACTGTAGATGCATCCGAGTTCAAGTCAGCAGTCGTCGGTGACGACTTACGATTACCGCTGACAGATGCCGAAATCTTCTATCTGCCTGACTTCGTGAGCGTCCAGAAAGCTGAGCAATGGCTCAGACAAATTGCCAAGATCGACGGATGGTATCGGCCGACGTTGAAGATGTATGGGCGAGAGATCACGCAGTCTCGCGAGATAGCAGCCTACGCCACAGATCGATCACTATCAGTGAAGTACTCTGGTACGACTGTACAGATGCGCTACGACTATCCGCCAGTCTTGCGTGAGATCCAGAGATGTGTAGAAGCCCAGCTCGAGACGACATTCAATCATGTCATGCTCAATAAGTACGATTCAGGCAATGTATATATCGGCAAGCACGCCGATAATCTTGAGAACCGGGTGATCGCCAGTGTGTCGCTGGGCGCTGAGCGCACCTTCATCTTATCGCACAAGAAGCCTCCAACAGATTCTCCCGCCAAGGCGACGGGCGATCCGTTCAGCAGGGCGAAGCGCGCGAACCATGACGTTGCGGACCCTTATCATCGATCGTTGAAGCTAGCGAGCGGCTCTCTGCTTGTCATGCAGGGAGAAACGCAGCAGCATTGGAAACACGAGATACCCAAAGAGCCACGAGTGAAGCATCAGCGGATATCTTTGACGTTCCGCCAGCTGGTGTTTTGACACGCTCATGCCGGCGGATAGAAGCCTGCCCACAGCAGCAAGCTGACGACGCCCCAGATCAGGCAGTAGCCAACCCAAAGCTCGCCCCAGCAGTATCCCGCGCGAGCCGAGGATTTCCAGTCGCTCAGCAGCAGCTCAGCAGCAAAGAGGAAAGTGACCGGACCGGTTGCGACGAGTCGGAGCGCTATTTGAACGTGCGATGAGAAGAGGAGGAGCAGCCATTGAGCGGTATGCAGATGCACGAAGGGCGCCAGGACTATCTGGCTCGCGCTTCGACTGAAGGGCAAAGAACGAGCGCCGTGTTTGCGATAGAAAGACGCGCTGGCGGCGATAGACAGCGCAAAGACAGGCGCGGCCAGAGCGAAATTGGGCAGCTGTTGTAACGTCCAATATCGCATGAAGCCGGATTGCCTGCTTCGTGGGCTTAGCCTCTGCAGCACTTACGTCGCTCCTTGAGCGCACCAATACTCTTCTTGAACATAGCTGTAGATCAGTGGTAGCGAACGACTGCACCATGAGGGAGCCGGCAAGTCCGCCTGACAAAAGAGCAGCCAAGCGCGTCTCTGCTCCAGCGCAAAAGGCGCAAGAGGGACGGCAGTCAGCACGAGCAAGCCAGCGGCACGTACTAGCGAAATCTGCGCATGACGATACGTCGGCGCTTGAACGCAATGATGTCAAAGCTGACGCACCTTCCGCGTCAGGACGGGCCAGATGAAGAAGCCAGCGTGGAGCACGCCGAGCGACCTGAACGACGTCGCGAGCGCGAAAGACCCGGCTGCCACAAGGTTTGCAAGTAGACCGAGATGCTGTACGCAGAGCATGCCGAGAAAGGTAAACAGAGCGAAGAAGGGCTCGTTGTAAGGCGAGGATTGCGTGGCGGGTGAAGGCGCGAGAGCGAACAGCAGAGCAGCCAGTCTTGCTTGTCGTCGATCGTCCACGAGCGAGAGCACGAGTCTGTCGTATAGCATCAGCTCTGTCGTCATGCGTCGCATCATGCGCACGAATATAGCATGACAGAGGCAGCGACGCTCGCCAAGTTTGCGAGACAGGAGACCAGCAAGATTGCATGTTCTGGCTGATCAAGCGATGCCAGCAGACGCGGCAACATGGGCATGAATGCATACTGTTGCTCGAGTGTGTAGCCATGCTGGCCTATAGCGAGAAAGTGAAGGGCATCCCATCGCGCAAAGCCTTGAAGTGCGCCGACGGGCAGAACGAGCGAAGCGGAGTCGTCGAAGGCCGGTACGAACGAGGATGCAAGCAGTAGCACAAGAGAGCTCGTCAGGCGCACTGCGCAGCTGAAAGAGGCTACAAGCCAGACATCTGCCAGCATCCACTGTCTGCGCTACTTCGTGGCCAGCGTATAAATTAGCCTGCCACGCTCCACGCGATTGTCTTTGCCTTGTGGCCGTGCACGTTCTTGGATGTCTGCACCTTATCCGAATCTGCTCACAGTCTCTCTTCGCCGACCACTGAGACCGATCCACGAGTCGCTATGCGTCCAGCGACGGCCTGGACATGTCTGCTCGCTTGCATCGCGCCCGCAGCCAACGCGGTATCGCTGGCGGAGCTGGAGAGCAATGTCGCCTATAAATCACCTTCGCTGGAAGTTCGGGCGCTCGAAGTTCCGCTACATCGTGTCCATCAGCGTCTTGTCAAGCGCGGCAGCAACTCGTCCTCTTACTACACCGGAAAGGTGTCATTCCCGCTCGGCATAGCCTCTGGCGATCCTTACCAGGATGGCATATTGCTTTGGACTATGCCACATGCTCAGTCGACGCAAGCGGCGATCTGCCTCACCTATGCAGTCTCAAAGTCCTCCTCGATGTCAAAACCTGTGGCAACGGGCAAGGCGAGCACGACTCAAGACGTGTCCTACTCGTACAAGGTCATCGTGTCCGGTTTGCAGCCCTACACGCAATACTACTACCAATTCACAAGCTGCGCTGGAGCTAGCAAAGGCAAGAGTCAGGTCGGCCGCTTCAAGACGCTTCCCAGCGAAAAGGTCGAGCAGCCGTTTAGTGTGGCATTCTTCTCGTGTTCAAACTGGCCAGCAGGCTGTCAGTGCTCTATCGTCTGAGCGCATGATGAGCGGCAACTGAGATGCGTCAGACAGGGTTCAACTCCTATGGAGACTTTGCAAAGCGCAACATTGACTATTCTGTCCATCTTGGCGACTACATCTACGAATACGCAGCTGGCGACTATGGCAATGCTACTGCCATAGGGAGAGCGATAGACTCCCCCCTGAACGAGCTCGCTACGCTCAAAGACTACGAGATGCGGCACAGACAGTACAAGACCGATCCTGACTCGCAAGCTTTCCATGCACATGCTGCTCATATTGCAGTCTGGGACGATCACGAGGTGGCAGGCAAGCTTGCTGTACGCTTGTGCAGAAACAGCGCTGATATGTCCAGGCTTCAGACAACTCTTACAAGGCTGGCTCAGCAGATTCGAACAACACCGTTCAAGGCGAAGTCGGAGGTCTGAAGTTCTCGCAACGCAAGGCCAACGCAGTGACCGCTTACTACCGGTTCATGCCTATCCGTCAGGTTTCGACCGACGACAAGCTCAGGATCTACCGCACTTTCCGCGTAGGCAAGCTGGCAACGCTCGTCATGCTCGATACGCGCCATTACGACCGTGATCTAACGGATCTCTACTACAACACCGATTATGTCGCTTCCATCAGTGGCAACCAGAATAGATCGATCATGGGCACAAAGGAGGAACATTGGCTCTACAATCAATTCAGCCAGATCGCAAAGAACGGCACGCAATGGCCACTGATCGGACAACAAGTCGTCTTTGCCAACGAATACTATGACGAGACGGGCTTTGACTTTGATTACGATGCATGGTCGGGCTACAAAGCGAATGCGCAGAGACTACTCGATCATCTCAAGAGCAACAAGCTGCAGAACACCATCATACTCAGCGGCGACTCCCATGCCAACTGGGTCAACGACATCACACGCAACGACACGGCGTACGACCCTGTATCTGGCAAGGGCTCGGTAGCTGTCGAGTTTGCAGGCACGGCAGTCTCATCTCCGTCTTCTTACGGCAAGAACCTGACTTCTGCCGAGTATACACAACGTGCCAAGAACCTCACTGCAGTGAACCCGTTCCTCAAATGGGCCGAGGGAGAGAAACGAGGTTACTTCGCGCTCAATGTCACCAAAGACGTTGTCACGAGTACCTTCTATGCGATGAGATACCAGAACAAGCGAAGCTCAGAGGTCGACATCAACGCAGTCTTTCACGTTGATGCTGGCGCGAACAGGATTCGCAGGCCAGTAGCTGGCAAAAGTGTCACTTATGGCTCCCTTGGTCAGGGAGGAAGCTGAGCATCCTGTAATTGAAGCGGAAAGACTGCAATGAATAGAACGGGTTCATGGTAAAGAGATGCATGCCTGGATGTGATTGCGTTAAAAAGTGACAGTCTGCAGTGCGTCGTCTGTGTGATCGACTATATCGAGACGAGAGCGCACGCATACAGCTGATCGGAGTGGCCGGTCAACGTCTACGATTGATGCCTGAGGTGCCCTTAGATCTTAGCGCGCGAACATCGCGATGTCAGCCAGCAAAGACAAAGTGACATTCTTGTCAGTCTCGGCTTCAGTCATTCTCTTGAGCGCTTCCATCGGACTCAAGCGCTCCCATCGGAAAGCCCATCCGCTCTCGAGACCGTCATCTCAGCGTGGCTCGAGCGTGAAGCTCGACGTATCGATGACGCCGACCAAGCGGACGAGTGCCAACGGTCAGTAGAGTGGCCGAGATATCTCGGATGCATACAGTTCATTGCAAGCATCGGTCGCCCGTGCATACAGCGTGAGACGCGTCGAGGGAGCGAGCTGACATAAGTCGCACGCACTAGCGCCTTTAGAGTTCGGCATTGAAGCACAAGAGATGGCTGGCAAACACCGTCAGAGAGCTATAAGAAGGCGGCCGTCGTCTCTCTTTCCCCAACTCTCTTCCTCTCCTCTCCCCAACAAATTCTCCCCCTTTGCCCAGTGAGAAGCCGAGAAAAGAGAAAGAAGGCTGAAGCGTCTGCCGATAGCATCGAGGTGCTGAGCANGATGCNTAGGAANNNGTAGGGAGCCGAACATCCTCGTGCATATGAAGCGTTCTGAGCAAGGGATGGGCTGGCTTTCTTCCTATAGTTGTAGTCGATGCATCTTGTTGATGGTTATGTCCTCTTGCTTCACATCATCCGCTTGAAAAGTCCATGATGTCTGCTGTGATCCGAAGCTAGTCTCGTCACTCGAAGTTCTCTTGAGCTGAGCTTGCGTACGGGCACCGCACGCACTCACGTAGAGGGCGCATGAATATTTTCCGAGTGAGAGGCAAGCCCATCGCGATCAACTCAAGCGCTAAGCTTGATGCTCAAAAGCGTTCGACCTTGCCTGTTCAGAGCTCAGCGATCGACTGTCTATCATCATCAAGTGAGGGCTATGACCGCCCATCATGCCACAGCATCGTCATCGGAGTCGGCACCTCAGCAGCCATGTAAGACGACATCCATTGTATCTCACAACCAGTACCATTCTGAGCCGCTAGACGCCGATCAGCTTGATGGCAACCCGATGGTTCAATTCCAAGCTTGGTTCGACGATGTCATGTCACCCTCATCGCCTGTCAAGGAGCCAGAAGCATTTGCATTGTCTACCGTGTCCGCTACAGGCATCCCGTCGTCACGCTTCGTGCTGCTCAAGCAGGTCGACAGCAGAGGCTTCGTCTTCTTTACGAACTATGAGAGCAGAAAGGGCAAGGAGATAGCGGCCAATCCGCACGTTGCGATGGTGTTCTACTGGCGAGAAGTCCACAAGTCAGTCAGGGTGACAGGAAAGACAGAGCGCCTCAGCACATCAGAATCGCAAGCGTACTACGATACTCGGCCACTCGATTCGCGTTTGGGCGCTCACGCTTCGCCTCAGTCGTCAGTCATCGCCGATCGTAAAGTCCTAGACGACATAGCGCTTTCGGTGCGGCAGAAGTATGTCGAGCCTGCATTGGCAAGAGGCGTAAAGGAAGAGGATGTCGAGATACCCGTGCCTTCGTTCTGGGGCGGCATCCGTATCGTGCCAGCAGAAGTCGAGATGTGGAGCGGTAGGCCAGACAGACTTCACGATCGATTCCGATACACTCGTTCTGGCGATTCGGCTTGGAAGCTAGAGCGGTTAGCGCCATGACGAATGAAGACAATGCATTCTTAGCGTGAGCTGATCTCTACATCGTCTACCTCGAACAAGACGAAATCGAATAGCTCTGCCTCCATCATGCTCTGATATTCTCCCACAAGCCCTTCGTCGCCACCCGACTTCTTCTTCCCGCCAAACTGCCGATCTTGCTTGGGCGTAAAGGGTGCAAAGTAAGTCTGCAGGTTCTGGACTGCCTTCTTTGCTTGCTTCGGCTCGGGCTGCGCGCTTCTATGAGAACGGATATGATGATCGAGCATGCAGAGACGGACCTTGACAAAAGCACCAAAGTAGTGCGCAGGTAGGCCATAGCGCAAGACGCATTCGACAAAGGCTCTGATGACCTTGAGATGCACGAGCACCTGGAAAGCTTCTGAGAAATTGATTCTGCACAGCCGTAGTAGATCCGTCTGTCAAGTCGATTCAGGCAAGCTCCCTGCTCTCAAAGACGGAACAGACGAACCCATTGATCTTTCTCGCTTCTCTCAAGCTCATCCTGTTCACTCTGCTGCTTCTGGACCGCATCCTCGTCGTACCTGAATTCTCTCACGACGAACCTAGTGTGAGACCCTGTACTTAGCTCTCGACTGCCATCAGGCCGATGCGACGACCCACTTGTGATCCCGCGCTTTCTGGGTGAACTCGTCCTTGACCTTGCGGAAGATGGTGACTGAGAAGAGTGTAAAGTCTTCGTCCGAGACGATCTCTCTGCTCGCTCGTGACCGGTCAGGCCTGATATATCGGCTCAAGGGTAAGATGACTTGCATTGAAGACCGGGGCACGACCATGCTGGTGAGTGATTCGTAATTTGCGTGCCAGTCTTTGATGCTGTTCCTATCAGACAGCAGAGCCTGCCGATCAGCAGACAATTGACAGAGCAAGCGGTTCTGACTGACTTGGGAACGGCTACGTAAAGCTGCTCGAGGTATTCCGAGTCTTGTATCAGACCGAACTGCGCGCCGTTCAGTACGTGTCTGGCTACAGCAGGGACTCCACCCACAGAATCTTCTTTGTTGAGAACAGTCGACAAGTCTCGTGTTGACAGATTGCCACTGTCACGCTCTAGGGATCAGCCTAGCGAGCGCGTTGCGAGTGTGCGCGACTGACGTCCGCTTTCGATTGGCGCCTGCAAGTTGCTGCTTGGTCGCATTGTAGCTCGTCTGCTTCTGCTTGTGTATTGCTTCGAGGGAGCTCATCTCCTGCAGGTCACGACATGACTGTCAGATTCGAGCTGCGGCGATGGTGCGGTCTCTCTGGCACCTTTTGCAGCGACTCGACGAGCTCCTCGAGCGGTTTGCCCTCTACCCTGTACTTTGCTCTGTTCCACTCCCATCCGTCCAGTAGATAGGCTTGCCAAGGCTGCCCTTCATCGATGACGAGATGCTCTGTGACGTTTGCAGTTCAGCGAGTGTGACCTTGATAGGCACAATGCGAGCACGGACGGCCGAGTGAGTCAGCATCGAGCGAGCGCAGTGTCTCGACGATCTTGTTGAGGCTAGAGGTGAAGCCGTTGTCGTACTTGTTGCACGTCTCTGACACCTTGAGCAAGCTAGATAGCGTGCCCGTCTGTCATCATCAAGCGTTGACTGGCTAAGCCCGAGCTGGGTTCACATCAGCGCTGGCTGACCTTGAAGGGGGGCCATGTGAGGGGAGCGACTCTGGCCACACCGCCAGAGGTGGACAAGCTGGGCATGGAGCTGGCTAGCTTGTTCAGGCCATTCGTCGCCGTCGATGAGCTCGAGGAGGGCAGGATGGCGTTGAGCTTCTGGTCGAGCTCGACGATCTGTTCTGATGCATCTCCATCTGGCGGCGAGGCCACCAGCCAGATCGCACTGCCGCTCGGCATTGCTCGCTCGTCGCTGTCGGCCTTGGCTCGCTACAGCGCTACAGCCGTCGCGCGTTGGCAGACGAGAGGAGGCAGCGAGCTCCACAAGGGCTGCCAGCCTGTCACGGGACGGTCAGCGAGCATGGACAGCCTCAGTGATGATGTCTACACTCGCTTCGCTCAGCCACTGTGGCGGGTGCAGAACCGCCAGGCAGATCCGCTCGACGAGGCAACAGGTCTAGCAGCAGTATGGTCAAGCGTCCTCGACGAGCTGTATGTCCCGTCCCAGGCTTGGTCTTGCCAAATGCAGAGCTCACTGTTGGTCATGCTTGCAGTATGGCAGACTTGCCGCTCGACGCCACGCCCGAGGAGACAGAGGCATGGCAGCTCGAGCGCGATACTTGGCAACTCGTCCATCTGCTGTACATGCTCGTCTCCTTTCTCTCTTCTATCTCGCTCTACTAGCTCATCCAGACCACAGTGAACGCATGACAGATCGACCGAGCCCCGTAGATGCAGACCAGGCCGGCCAGAGCAGTAGCACAAGCTGGTCATATTATTCGACTCCGACAGATATCGTGTCTCGCTACATCGAATCCCGAACAGATCTCGTTCAGCTTTCCATCGTCAGAGACTGGCTCCACGCCACGACGACGTCGCTCTCTCCTGCAGAGATCAGGAGAGGCTACGCTCCACATACGAAGCACAAGCTGAAAGATGCCAAAAGACGCGGCGCGACTGCTCCTACCGGTCTCGTCACCGAGCTCGATCCGGACGCAGTCGACAGACAAGGCGCACGTCTCGAATCAGAGGATGTCGTTCGTCAAATTTTCTTCACTCTTTCCGTGGTCTCGGGCTCATCATCGATCTTGCAGGCCTACGAGAAAGCACTCATGCGATCCTTGTTCGAATACGTGAGAGCGGGTCAGATCGACCAGGCACTCGACATGTGCGCCCAATCAGATCAGTCCTGGCGTACTGCGTCCCTTCGCGGTGGCACGCTCTGGCAGGATCCTCTGCTCGGTAAGCTTACTGTATCTGACATGATCGACGCCGGGCTTACCCCAGATGGCTCAGAACCTGACGACGGCGCCATGGACGAAGGCGCTACAGCTGTCTCTACCGGTAATCTCAACAGGCAGCTCTGGAAGTCAGTATGTCGGAGAATTGCCTCGAGTGTGAGTAGGCTCGCATTCTCAATGAAGATATGCTTACTGCTCGCTTTGAACCAGCCGACTATTACACCCTATGAACGAGCACTCTATGGTGCCATTTCGGGCGATGTAGCGTCTGTGCTGCCAGTATGCTCGAGCTGGGAAGACGTCCTATGGGCTCATGTCAACGGCATCTTTGAGGCCCAAGTCGATCATGCTCTCTCGCGATCTCAAGCGGCTTCTTTCTGGCTTTCCGAGGCAACAATTGAGCCCACTGCTCCTTCACGCAACGAGGAAGACTATACCAGTCAGCCCATCAAGTCCACTTTGGCCAACGTTTTCGACAGCTTGCTTTCGTCCGATTCGCAAGAGATCGCCCAGTCTGCTCGACAGCCTTTCCGCGTGGCTCAAAGCCTGCTCATCACCTCAAGGGTCGATCGATTGCTGTCTTCGTTCGCCCAGCGCATCGAAGATTCGGGCGAAACAGTAGAAGACGAGTAGGCCTCGGTCAGTATACTATATGGGTCGCACGCTGAGAGAAGCTATCAGATTGACAGTCCAGCTCCTGCGCTTCTTCTCCCATCTCATACTACTCCTCCGCGCCCTCGAGCAAGACACCGCCATCGAAGCCTCGAATTACATTATCCAGCAATACATTCGAGCTTTGAAGACAAAAGGACGCGTTCGTTCTGTGCTGCTCTTACCGTGCCACGGCTCACATCAGACGAGACAGGATGAGCTCGTCGCTTTCTACGCGGCCAATCTCGACGATTCGGGCTCAATCGACTCGTACGGCAAATACTTGCAAAGTCAGTCTAGCATTCAGCCAGACAAAAGCAATGCTAATAAGCGCATGATAGGCCTAGAAGCAGCCGACACGCTCACTCGACGCACAGCACTTCTGCGAACCCTTGAGCACGGTCTCGATCTTCGCCGCGTTGCTCTGCGTACTGTTCAGCTCATCATTGCGGATTCCTTCTTGGTCCGCAGATCTAGCCTCTGTCGGCTCCAATCGCTAATCTCAATTGGCAACCTAAACAGGAAATACCAGACGAGGAAGATGTAGTGCAGCTGCTCAGTCAAGCTCGCTTAGATGACAGAGATGACACCCTCATCCGGGCGTTACAATGGCTCACATTCGACTCTCGAACTTACCGCGACGCCCTTCTGCAAGCGAACGCCCTGTGTCGCTACTTCCTCAGTAAGCTCCCTCAGGCCGATTTTGCGAGCCACTCATGTTCATCTCGTGATCAGCCTGCGGAAAGCCTTTTGCCGCTCGAATGACGTTTCAGCAGCTCCCTTCGGATCTACTGCCTACGAATGCTGCTCTCGCAGCAGAGACTGGCGCAGACCTAGCTCTGTTCGAAGAGCATCTTTCACTTGCTCGTTTCCTAGAAGCCCTTCAGCTTCACAACCAGTGCGCTGAGGTAGTCAGTCAGCAGCCTCCGCAGAGGTTCGTCAGGTCGGCGCCCTAAGCTGCAAAAGGTCTAATCTCGTCGGCAGATCTTCACCAGTGGCCTTGCACGAGTTTGGCACAGCACTTAGGCAAGTCACCGAGCAATTCAATGAGCACGTCGTGCAGATACTCGAATCGGACTGGCTCAATTTCGAACCTACTCAAGGTGAATACACTTGCGCGCGTATCACGACACGATGGCTCATCAATCTCTACAGACCAAAGGCGCACGCGCGAACTCTCGAGTATCCGCCACATCTATATCCCTGAGCTTATCACGCGTTTGCATCGAACGCTTTACGAAACTCGTCAATGGGTCCCAAGGTACCTCTCCAGCTGACTTGTCTTGGCCTCGCTGACCACAATGACAGCAACCTGCAATTAGCTATCGACCTAGCGGCGACAGTGGCCGATGAGCGCTACAAGGTCTATCTCGCATTCGTCACGAGCAAGCACAACCGTATGGGCGAGTTTCTCGAGCTCGTGAGAGTCGCCAGCATCGCGGCATTGGATCGAGGAAGCAATCCTTTCGTTGCAGCTTGAATCAGATCTCATCGAGCTCATAGCAATCCAGCAGCGATGACAGCTTGTCGCACGACAGACGCGCCTTGAGATCTGCTCGATTGCCGAGCAAGCGCACAAGCGCTATCAGCCGATACGTTTGAAGCACGATGCCTGGATCTGCCAGCACATGTAGCGGGCTCGACGACCCGCCGGCTGCGCCTAGCATTGAAGCAAGAGAGTCGAGGATGGCTTTGACATTCGCTTCGAACGGCCCTGTGTCGCCTGCATCGGCTTGCATTGGCGCAACGTTGTATGTCGCGGAGATGCAAAGAAGATCATCGATGAACATGTTCGATCTCTCGGCGCTGAAAATGCTGCCCTTGACTCGCTGTCTGACCTTCGCGGTATTTTGGCCATCCAGCTCGCATAAGAGCTCAGCAGCGTCGCAAGCGCCGAGTGAGCTGATGCGAGACGGGATGGCGATCGCCTCGACCCTCTCCTCGCCGAGGATACTTGCTGCCGTGTCACGTACTTCGCGATCGTCGTCGACGAACAGCATGATAGGAATAATTGGTGACAGCATCCTTGAACCGAGCGATTGAGCAGCAGCTAGACGGGCGTGCCATGATCGCTCGTCTAAGCTGAGACTCTCGACTAATGCGGTCACCGCGGGGCAAACATCAAGTGACTGCTGGCATGCTAGGAAGGGCAAGATCGCTTGCTTGAGATGACCATCCGTCGTTTGCAGTGCTTCCTTCAGTATCAGTTGTGCTTGCTGCTCATCGAGAGGTGTCGACAATCCTTTCAGTCGCGAGAAGCACATCGCGCGTTCTCTATGGTCGCCAGCTTGATCAAGCGCCAGTTGGAGCAGCCTGAGCTCGCAATCGTCAAGGTTTGCCTCGGATCGCAAGACGGCCGATCGGACAATCGGCTCTTTGCTCTGTAGACAGTCACGTCCTGCCGTTGGCGAAGCGAGGAGCTGTAATCCAGCGATGGACGTATGTAGGGCCTTGCGTCCAATGCTGCTTTCGCAGCGAAATGCATCTTTCGCCTGCAAGGTCAATTGCGTAGCGAGTCGACTCGTATGCGTCAGCCCAGTGATCTGATACAGCTGATGGGCGAGGGTGAGCGCCGCCGCGAGTACTACAGCTGAGCCAGCTCTGAGCTGTGGAAGGAAGGTGCATAAAGCATGCAAGAGGTCCTCAGCTTGCGTAGCGTTGAGTCGAGACGCAATGTTCGCAACGGTCCAGAGCCGACCGTGTGTCGCGTTGCTGGAGCTAACGATGAGCATCGATCGACAGACACTCAAGACTTCTGCTGCAGTCACCAACGCTGCTGTGGCTTTCGCTGCCGCTTGGCGCATCATCCAATGCGGATTTCCCAGCAGACTCTCTGTCTTGCGCCGCAGCTGCTCGATACGTGCATCGATGTGCTTGTCAGACGAATCCTGTGAGACAGCGAAAGAGCCGATGAGCGATAGGCAGGCAAAGCGCGCCTCGTCTGAAGTTCTGCCCGGTTGCACCTCATCCAGCTCGCTCTCGATCGAGTCGAGGACGGTCGGATATTGGATACAAAAGCTGTGAGCTGACATCTGCTTCGTTCGACTCTTGCCTCTAAAACATCGCTCAACGAGTGCAGCAAACAGCATCAGAGCGCCATTTCTGATAGACCATTCTTTGGAGCGGAAGGTGTTAATGGCGATCAGAAAGGACGGCTCGATATGGTTCATCATAGTGTCTCGTAGCTGTTCATCTTGCACGAGTAGACGCAGTGTATTGAGCGCATGAACTTGTGGACCCACATCATCGGCAGTATGACGTGTATCGGCAAAGACCCTAAGTCGTGCGACCGTTATGCTGACAAGTCGATCACGTCTGGCGGACCTGATAGCGCTGAGCACAGCGAGACAACAGAGGGCGGTACCACCGCTGCGTCTGGTATTGTTGAGTTTGCTGTGCGACATATCTTCGAGATGCTCTGCTAGCCACACGTCGATCAGATCGCTACCCTCGGCCCAATCTGATGAATCGAGCCAGGTACAGAGATCGCAATAGGCATCCGCAATGCGTGTGTATACACCTGAGTGCTCAACAGCGCGTAACCAGATGCCATGCTGGCGTCCAATCGCGTCGATCTCGGTCACGGTCCATATGGACGATCTCACGGTAGGCGTAGCGCGGGCAAAGACGTTGCGCAGAGTGGCGAGTAAAGCGGTCAACAGCGTCATGACTTTGGCAGCGTTCGACACTTCAATGTTGCCTGGATCTGTGAAGTCGGCGGATGCTGCGTCATCGATGGCTGTTTGATTGGCAAGAAATTTGCTACGATCATCCCAGAAGCGCTCCATGAGACTGCCAACTTCAAGATTGAGGCGGCGCCAAGAAGTCAGTGGCAAGTCATCTGGACTTAGGTGCTCAGTCAGAGCGCTGACGATACATCTCAGCTTCATTGCAAAGCAAGAGCAGGATGGACCGACCTGATAGTAGCGCAGGTTGCCGGCGTCAGGTTGTTCTGAGCAACCGCAAGGGCCTGGCGCAGCAGGCGTTCTGGAAGGTCTCATGAGACTATGCATTTCCGCGCAAGGCTGATGAGACGAACCCAAAGGCAGCTCAGTCGATTCGGGCTTCGCAAAATCTGAGCTCGTGTGGAGCTGCAGAGTCGAGCACCTCTGCTTGAGCACCCACTGATCCCGGATGAGACGAAGAATGAGCGATCCAGTCGCTACTGCTGCTTCACTTGGAGCCTTGATTGATTCGAGTGCAGCATCTAGCAAGTCTTGTCCGGCTCGGCTGTCCTCGTAGCCAGGCAGAGGAGCCGGAAAACGCGAGAGGAGAGCGAATGCGCCCATCTTGACATCGACATGGGTTGCATAGAGAGATTTAAGCAGGGTCTGCGTCATGTGAGCGTCTGCCAGAGTAAGCTCGAGCGGCCAACTGGCAGTAGTCACGGTGCCTCCTTTCTTACCCGCGAGCGCAAAGCTCGCGTCTAAGCCAGACTCGAACAATACTGCGAGGAGACGTATGGCGTTGGCCTTGATTCGATGTGGCCGCATCGGGCTCAAGCCTTGGACGAGAAATTTTCTGAGCCATTCGAGATAGACCCGAACGTCAGCGAGCGCCATATAGGCCTCGAGCATGGGATTTGCCTCCGCCCCAGTTCGATTCGAGGGCACGACAGATGCGATACGCAGCCTATGTAGCATGAGTCTAAGCATTCGGGGGCCATCTTGCTGAACAAAGGAATTATTCGTCGATCCTATGTTGCATCGCCAGAAGCTTTTTGCGAACTCGAGCTGAGCCGACAGAGTAGGCCCAGGTGCAAAAGGCAGTATGGCGAGGACACCCATGAGAATGCTGCGCACAGTCTCGTCTCTCTGAGTCAAGTAAGTGCCAAGAAGATGGTAATCAAGAGAGGCATAGGTAATGAGCTTGGCCGACAGAGATGGCCGAATCAGTGCGAGACGTGATCTCTGTGCAACGGCGCTATCGCCGGATAGCTCGTCTAGCAGATTCTGATAGAGTATTGGATGCTCGCGGAACAGTTCTGCAAGTAGATCTGACAACGTACTGACTTCGGCGGGCTGAGCGTGGCTGACCACGCTGACCAAAGGCAGTACGAGGGCTTCCACAGAGTCGAGCTTTCTTGCAAACTCAAGAGCCAATTTGCGACAGGCCACGCCCGTGTTGTAATCGTGAATGTGCTCGAGTATGGCAGGGAAGAGCCCCGGGAAGCTTGTCTGTACATCTCTCGAGTTCATCCGCTTCAGCAACGCTTGCAAGCACAGTATTGCGCGCTTGTCGCCGAGGAGATCCTCTGCATTCTTGAGTACTGCACAAAGCCATTCTCGACACTCGAGGCTCTGGTTCTCACCAGAGCTTTCCCGGGTGAGGCAGGTCGTGATCAGGTTCTGGCAAAGGTCATTGAGCTCCTTGCGATTGTTGCCAAAAATTGCGTATGCCCGCTGGCAAATAGGCAAAAGCTGCTTCTCTACAGCAGAACGGCCCGAAGACTTTGCCGACCATGCGAGGAGCACCTCAAGCGTGCGCAAGCCGACTGCAGATGAGCTCCATTGGTCTTGAGCAGGCAAGAGAGCAAGTTGATCATTCGACATTGCTTTGAGGATTGCGCGTACCATAGACGTGATGTAGTCAGCCGAGGGTATTTCGCGTCGGCCATGCTGCTTGCGAGCCAGTGAGACATCCTCATGGAGCGATGAAAGGTGCTTCGACATGCAGCGAGCAGCAGGACAAATTCTGTCGCGTCAAATCTTCTTGCTGCTCACGCGCACGGCCGATGTTCACTGCGCGCCTGGCTTTGCAAGGAAGCGCGCAGAGACTCCCCCAAGACCCGTACAAAGCATCATCCCGTGCATACATGAGTATATGGCGCAGTGTCGCAGTATTACTTGTCAGCAGCATCTGGCCACTCGTATGCAGGCAGCTTGTATTCCAGCTCGATACCGCCGCCCTGCAAGTAGACGAGCAGCGGCGTGAGTAGGGAGGCGATGGCGAACACAACCCTGACAGCCAGAGCACCCAAACGTGACTGTGGCAAGGCGAGGAGTGGGAAGCCGGGAGGTAGCTGCTGTACTTCGAGAACATACGGACGCAATTTAGCCTGATATCCCTCGAGCGCCTGAGCCACGTCAACTTTATCGCCCTTCTTCGCTACCATGAGCTCGCCTGCGAGTACATAGCCGGCGAGAATAGCCAGACTCGTACCCATGCCGGTGAAGACGCTCGGACAGTAGCCCGCATCGCCGAGCAGAGTCGAATGACCGCGAGACCAAGTTTCCGTCTTGACTTGGATGACGTCCTGCACGTAGAAGTCATCGTCTTTCATCATGCCGTCTATGATGCGTTGCGTCTCATAGCCTGCGCCTTGCCAGGCTTCATAAAACATCTGCTTTTGTTTCTCGGGTGAGACCTTGTAGATGTCGTCGAAGATCGCTGTCTTTCGAGTGATGAGGAAGGAACGCATGACGCCAAGCTTATCGGGACGTATGAAGAGGCAGCGGCCGGCTGTTGTCGTCCAGACGCGAGCGAACATGTCGTCAGTTTTCTGGAGCGGCACGGCAAAGTAGGCCATCACGACTCCTAATGATTTGAGGCAAGTTTTGCCGAGCTCGGGGAAGATCAGCTTCCTGGTTGAGCTGTACATACCATCAGCGCAGACGAGCAGGTCGAATTTGCGTTCAGGCTTGCCGCTGGCGAAACCGACTTGTACGCCGTCGTCGAGATCTGTGACGGCGGTGATATGATCACCAAAGATGTACTCGACACGCTCCTTCGTTGCCTGGTAGAGCACGTCTGCCAGTGTGCCACGCAAGATCTCATTCTCAGATGTGGGCGACGCATTCTTGCCGCTCTTATCGACGAGCCAGGAACCCCAGACGCGATTGTTTGCGTCGACGACATAGAGCCCTTCCTCACCCGTCGAGCTGGCTAAGATCTGTTCATAGGTGCCCGTCCGCTTGATGATCTCGAGCGCAGCGTCCCGGATGTCGACATTCTGTCCAGACTTGCGTAGCTTGGGGGCCTTTTCAATGACAGTGACGTCAAAGCCAGCTTTGGTCGCCCAGTAGGCAAAGTGCGGGCCCCCAATGCCAGCACCTGACACCAGAATGGACATGCTCGTTCACGCGCACAGGAAGACTGCGAGCAGCCGTGTGGACAGGCTCGCCGTGCATCGAGGGAAACGCGCGTTCTATCGGCCGGCATGGTTCGGTCAGAACACGGATTTAGCCGCTTTGACCAACAAGGCGATCGTCGGCAGCTCGGCGTCTGCGACCGGGGCTCATTGAGGATTCTGCAGGACAGAGGTCCCGAGGTCGTATCGAAGCTTTGCTTGCAGCGTCTTTCAGCAGGCTTGCAAGGGCGGTTTGGCGGAATTCGCCATCGCCAAGAGAAATTCTTGTACGTCTTGATCCAAGTTCGAGATGCATGATCGTCGAGACATCGTCATAGTCTGCTGCTGTTGTCACTTGCGCATCGAGTCGACCTGTCTGCTTGATCAACGTCCTTATGCCCGAAGATCGACATGCAGCTGGAGCGCTCGAGCGGACGTAAGCCAAAGTGCGCCGTACACGGGCGCGACTCCTTCTCGCCGCACCAAAGTATCGGCTGAGCTCTTGACAAGCAGGCTGTATCGAGATATAAGGCACCTACCATCCAGACGTATTGCTGCCCAGGAGCACCATTGCGTCATGCTTGGCACGATGCAGCGACCGACAGAGTCATTCCCCACGGAGGACGAGTCCGCAAATGTCTCACGGCCACGCTTTGACACCATGGCCAGTCAGCGAGTGCTGCTCCAGAAAGAGATGGGCGCCATGGAAGGCACGCCAGGCGTTGTGCCGACGGGCCTGCCCCGACCGCGACAGAATCGGAGCATGACCAATGGGAGCATGTCATCTGCAGGCTCAGAGGGAGGCAAGTCTGCTCGTACTCCGTAGAGGACAAAGACAAAGCTCACTTGCTCTGCGACAGACTCGATGGAAGCGACGACCTTTGTCACGACCAAGACGCCAGGTCAGAGGCAAACAAAGCGTGGCGACGTACCTTTCCCAAGTAATGCTATTGCCCCCAACAATGACTCGCCACCTCGTCAGACGTCGGGCAGGAACAAGACAACAGAGACCCAGACGACCCGGATCGTCCATTCTGACGCAACCCACGTCGAATCACAAGTCCACGGAGACGGTTCCGTCACACTCAAACCCGTCGCGTCTGTCAGCAGCAGAGGCAGACAGCGCCGGCCACGCGTCAAGCACATTGCCGTGTAGGCCTTTTGTCTGACTCTCAAGCCATACAGCTAACGGGGCCCGTGACAGTTCGACCGCCACTCACTTTGATAGACAAAACGCTTCGTACGCCGCCGATCCTTTCAGAGGGTTCTACGTTCTCTTCTGGCTCTTGATCTTTATCGCCGCCATACGGACGCTCTACACATCCTATATCACATCAGGCGTCGCTGTCAGTCTGCGCTTTGCTGCGCTGTTTAGCGAGGACGCCAAAGTCCTCGCACTGTCCGACGCTGTCATGGTCACTAGCACTTTCCTCTGTGTGCCTTTCGTCAAGGCGAGTCAACTCTTGTCCTTCCCAAGTAGTCACTCATTCCAGCACACAGATGATGAAGCGAGACTGGATCAGATACTACGGTCTCGGCATGGTCATACAGCACCTTGTGCAAGCTGCGTTTCTGTTCGCCGCAGTCCGTTGGACTTTCTATAGGTCAGTCTTCTCAAGCAAAGCCGGCTCTTACTCAGCTCACGCACTCGCAGGAACTGGCCATGGGTGCAATCAGGCTTCATGACGCTTCACTCGCTCGTGATGCTTATGAAGATTCACTCATATTGCGCAACTAACGGTCAGCTATCAGCAAACGTACTCACGCTCAAAACGCTGCGGCCACGCCTCTCAGAGCTTTTAGAACAATCCGGGGGTCTTGAGAAAGCAATGAGTCTATCTCGAGAAGAAAAGGGGAAAGCATCCCTCGACGGACAGGACAACGCGGACGCTTCAGGGGTCGAGAAGCCACAGAACGGCTCACTTACTCGTCGTAAGCGCACTATCTCGGCGAATGAAGCAAGTAAGAGCAACGATGTGGCGAACGGCAATGGAGCCCTGAATGGCGCAGCTCATCCGGCGAGCGGCTCGAGTGACATTGACTATTCCCTGCTTGAGAGTCACCCCGATACCAAGCTATCCGGTCTCGCAAGCGAGATTGTAGACTTGCAAGACTCCCTCGTCTCGCAAGAGAAGCATCAGACTTGCTGGCCCCACAACATCACCTATGCAAATTATCTCGATTATCTGCTCGTACCGGTACTTGTCTACGAGCTCGAGTATCCAAGAACGAACAGGTAAGCTCATGACACTCGCTCATTGTCGCCGCTGAAAGTGTGTGCCAGAATCCGTTACTCGTATGTCGTCGAAAAAGTGCTCGGCACCCTCGGCACATTCTCCATCCTGTATCTCATCACAGAGCATTACGTAATGCCGCTGACGGAAGCCGACTCGACCGTGCTCGGCATGGCACTCGATCTCGCTCCGCCTTTCATGCTCAACTATCTGCTTCTCTTCTACATCATCTTCGAATGTATCTGCAACGCCTTTGCAGAGCTCACCTACTATGCCGATCGCGGCTTCTACGAGGACTGGTGGAACGCTCGCGAATTCGGCGAATTTTCGAGAGCTTGGAACAAGCCAGTCCACCACTTCCTGCTTCGACACGTCTACAAGCCTTTCCTCGGCTTCGGCATGTCGAAATTTGTGGCAGGCAGCATGACATTTCTCCTGTCGGCCTGCATGCACGAACTCGTCATGGCGGTCGTATCGAAGAAGATACGCTTCTACATTGTGCGTGATATGGTGATTTTGAGGGTCCATCGCTGACTCGTGTGCACAGTTTGGTTCTCAGATGTCACAGCTGCCACTGATCATGATCGGTCAATTACCGGTGTTCAAACGGTATCCGACGCTCGGAAATGTACGTCACCAGAGCCCAGAAGGCTTGAACAACTGCTGATCACTTGAGCGCAGGCCTTCTTCTGGCTGGGACTCATGGCTGGCTTTCCTCTGCTCGCCGTCGGCTACCTACGATACTGACATCATCACCTGCACGCTCAACGCAATTGTAGCGATAGCAAAGACCCCTCGATATTGTATGATTGTACATTCACTGCATTTCCGTTCTTTGCTATGTAGACCGAGCGAACGCGAAAAGCCTGCGGCCTCGCAAATACAACAGCAAGCGACAAGAGTATCTGATTGAGCCAACATCTTTTGACAACCTACTGACTGTACATTTCGTCACTGATATGCGAGCTGGAGATGAATCGACCATGCTGTGTCGTTACTGCTGTGCCGACTTGGCTTTTGTGAGACGAACGTAAAGATGACGATCATCGACGGCTGGGAAGTTGCCTGTGATCATATCGGCATCATTAGGCGCACGCCACTGAAGAGTGATACAGCTCATGAACCGCTGCTGGCGAGTAAGCGAAATGCCTTGGTACTTTTGCAGCAGTCGGATGAGACAGTATGATGATTCCTGGTAAGCATAGTTTTGACCGATGCAAAGACGAGGACCAGCGGAGAACTGCATTGGCCGCATCAGTACGAGTCAGCATGAGGGCGGGGCACACTGACAGGCACGAAAGCATGAGGGAACTTGCTGATGACCTTGATACGCTCATCGAGCCAACGCTCTGGCTTCCATTCTTCCGCATCGTCACCCCACAGCTCCGGGCAGCGCTGCATGCGCCAGGTAGAGTAATTGAAGCGGGTACCGCCTCTGATGAAGAGTCGTTGACCCTCATGCTCGATGACGTTGTCGTGACGAGCGAATCTGACATTGAGGGGTACAGAAGGATACAGCCGGAGTGTCTCGTTAAGGACAGCACGGAGGTAACGCAGTGGCGTGATCTGTTCGTATGAGAGTTCTACGCCAGCAGCGGGCAGCTCTGCTATCTCTTCCCGAAGACGCTTAAGGGCTTCGGGATGGTTTGCCAGTTCGTAACAGACTGAAGTGAGCAATGACGCCGTTGTATCGCGAGCGGCCAGTAGGATGTTGAGCAGTTCGCTTCTGATGAGTGTCTTATCTTCTGTGATATCGAGCAGATAGTCAAGCAAAGTAGCATGTTCGGTGGCAATCTTGGCCTCTTCCGCAGATAGATCTGCGCTCTTGCGACGAGCGAGCGCAGCGTCGACGACGCGATCGAGCAAAGGCCGGATGACGGCCATGGGCGCCTTCATGGGATTGTGAAAGGCCTCTGTGAGCAAGAAGGTGTCCCCTTGGAGTACGCGAGTGCTAGATGCCTCCTGGGCTTCGTTAAAGGCCCGCAAGAAAGAGCTGGATTGGGCATGCGACGTAGGTGTATAGGCCTCGCCCATACTATCAAGATTGTAGCCAAACAGAAATTCGACTCCTGCGTCCAGCGTGAAGCGACCGAACAGATCCTGAATGTCGATCTCATCAGAGGGTGCATGGTCAATCGCGCTCAGCAGATGCTTTGTATGGCTCTCAAATGTGGTAAAGTCTGAAAGGCGAGATTTGGCAAAGAACGGCTTGGTCGACTTGCGGTGCCAGGCCCACCAGTTGTCAGACTGATCAGAGGAGAAGATGCCATTGCCGAGGAAGTCTCCAAACGCGCGCTTGAAGTCCTCGCCCTTCGTGTAATGATCGAATGACTTGGCGAGGATGGCGCCGATCGCTGTCGTGTTGTCCGTGTAGTAGACATCGCGACCCATTGCTCTGAAGCGGATGATCCCATTTGTCTTGCCAAGCGTGGTAACGAGAGCGTGATCGAGCGGCGCTGCAGGCGTTCCGCGGAGTTTGGTCGTGCAGGCATAGACGAAATCAATCGAACCCGGCCACCAAGTGTAGTACCGCTTGACCGGAGTCGCGTTCATCTTGCGCGCAAGGAAGTACTCTGTGATGTCATCGACGAGCATGAAGATGCTCCCAGCTACGTAGCTCGTCGCCAGTGCAACGAGAGTAATCTCGAGTTTCGAGGCTCGTATGCCTGTCCGTTCGAAGGCATAGACGGCCAGTATCATTGGCCCAAAGAGCTTCGCAAGCATGATCCAGAGCGTGAGGGGCAGCATATTGGCCATTGAAGTCGGGGCAAGCGATTGCGTGGAAACGGCGACTTTTAGGCTCTTCGGGTGCGAGCCAGCTTGCAGTGCTTGGCGTGGCGTGCTACTTGCGCTTACCGTGTGACCAAGACTTGCGAGACGCTACCAACGACTTGTCCGGTGACCAACGTCTTTGGCTTGTCAATGATCGACAGCGGGGTAGTAGCGGCTTCGGGCTCCGTGGGAAAGCGCGCGCCCGTCAGAAAGACTCCGCTGAGCCGCTCAGCCGACGTCATGGCGATGCGGGCGCCGTCGCCAATGCGTGCCTGGCGGGCAAAGCGTGACAGCAAGCGAAGAGCTGTCCAGTCTGCCTACACCATCCTC
This sequence comes from Mixia osmundae IAM 14324, assembly GCF_000708205.1. Lineage (NCBI taxonomy): Eukaryota > Fungi > Basidiomycota > Mixiomycetes > Mixiales > Mixiaceae > Mixia > Mixia osmundae. The sequence goes on along the minus strand of NW_014575560.1, from coordinate 892,054 downwards.
GGCTTCATCTCCTCAGGAACGTACGGCAAAGTCTACAAGGCGCGAAAGAGTGCCGAGCCCAGTCAGGGCCAGATTGTTGCCATCAAGAAATTCAAGCCTGACAAAGAAGGCGAAGCGATCACCTACACGGGCATCTCCCAGTCTGCATGCAGAGAGATCATGGCAAGTCAGGCGGCAGTTCACTCAGGTGTTTCGGCTCACGCGACTCGTCTTAGCTCAACAGAGAACTGCATCATGTCAATCTCGCAGCTCTGCACGAGGTCATGCTGGAAGACAAATCGATCTACATGATCTTTGAGTTCGCAGAGCATGACTTTCTCGTGCGTTCTGCTCGTCAGCTCTGGCGCATTGCATTGACGCGACGAGCAGCAAATCATCCATTACCACTCTTCGACTCGCTCGGCGCTAGGCCTGGCAACCCTCAAGATGCTCTTGTGGCAGCTTCTCAATGGCGTTTGCTACTTGCACGACAATTGGGTCATCCACCGTGATCTCAAGCCTGCCAACATCCTTGTCACGCACAAAGGTGAAGTCAAGATAGGTTCGTCAGCACTTGCATTCTTCACGACTGAATCTGACACAACTCAGGTGATCTTGGCTTGGCAAGACTATACAGTGCACCGCTTCAGCCGTTGTACACATCAGACAAGGTCGTGGTGACCATCTGGTATCGTTCGCCCGACTTGCTCTTGGGCGCCCGTCATTATACGCCCTCGATCGATCTCTGGTCAGTCGGCTGCATCTTTGGCGAGCTCATTGCTCTCCGCCCCATGTTCAAGGGAGAGGAAGCCAAAGTGGAGGGTACAGCGACGACGGGTACGGCGGCTTCGAAGAAGCCACCCGGCGGTGTGCCTTTCCAGCGCGATCAGCTGGTCAAGATTTTTGAGATACTCGGCACGCCTTCGGGTACGTACCCTCCCTCGTTGTTGTGCAAACAGACTCGAAGGGGCTAGGTGTAGAGAGACAATGGCCTGCAATCAAGCAAATGCCAGATGCTCCTCACTTGGCAAAGCTGCAAGAGTACCGCAACGATCTGCCGCGGTGGTACAACTCTCGTGCACCCAGACCTTGCACACAAGCTGGTCTCGACCTCATTGCTGCTCTGCTCGCTTTCGATCCAGCATCTCGCTTGACTGCCCGGAAAGCGCTCAATCACCGCTGGTGGACAGAAGATCCGCCGGCAAAGTTGAGGCAAGTATGAGATCTCTCAGATTTGAATCATCGCCTGAATTGTGTGGGCACAGCAATTTCCCTCCGAGCACATACCCTCAACGCAAAGTGCTCAAAGATGACGACCCAACGACCGCTCGGCCAACCAAGCGAAGCAAAGTAGATCACTAGAAGATAACAACAACAACATCAGCAGCTACAAGCGCAGACTCACAAGATGTGCCACAGTCAATGACACTAATTTGTCGAAATGGGTTCGAAGGAAAATCTCCGGATCTTGCCAAGCAGGTTGACTTACTCGAGCCAAGTCCGGATGGTCCGAGTCGCTAGGATGCTCGCTCAGCCAGGCACGTCTTGCGCGAGCAGCAGCAGCGAGGGCTAGCTCTCGATCGCTCGGCATTCGGTAAAGCTCACAGCTCTCGCACTCGTCGCACGGTTGGCCAGGCAGCCGGCGGAAATGCTGGCAGAAGTGTCGATAGCCTTCTCGATTGATCGGAGTGAGACAGACACAGCAGTAGACCTGGCTACATCGTGGACATCGCAGACGGTTACATCCGCCGTCTTTGACAGCCGGCGTGTGACAGGTGGGACATGACCGCTTGATGGCCTCGTCCATGGCCTTCTCAATCGATATGCGCATGTCGTCTGCTCTGTCACGGGGACAGATGTGACCGTCCTGCCACAGATTGCAACAGAGCAAGCAAGTCGTGACGCCACAGTACATTGCATCGCCAGCTGTCGGAAAGTGCCCATGGCCACCAGGATTGACATTGCGGCAGACAAGACGAGGTGTATAAGCGATCGTCTCGCGCTGCTTCAGTGCAGCTCTGAGCTTGTCGCCGATTTCGGCGGTCGCTTGCAAGGGGTGAAGCAATGTGAATGACTCTGACGAAGAAGGCGTGACCAGCAGAAGTCCATAGCCAAGCAGATAGATGAGCAGGATGGGCAGCAACGCATAGAAGGAGACTGCAGTGACGATCATGACCGCTCCAAAGCCTGCACTGCTCGGCAGGGGTGCATAGAACGGCAGAAGCATTGCCAGGCTTTCCGTGCGACCGATCTCGCTGTAGGGACAGAACGGACAGGTGATCAGAGCTTCGCCTCGTCTTCTGAGCTCAGTCGTCAGCTCTTGGAGACACCTCTCGTCTATGCGCCGTCGCAATGCAGCCAGAATTCTCTCAGGCAGTACAGCTTCGAGGTCTCTGCGCGCGAGCCGGCCAGTGCAGTCGGCACTGCCGAAACAAGGCAGCGCGAGCTGACAGCGCAACAACTCGTCGAGCCTTGCAGTACCATGGGTGATCTCTTGAATTTGTCGAATGATACAGTTTATGCAGAGCGTATGACTACGGCCAGTGCAAGCGAGCGCAGTGCCGGGCGCTACGTCTTCGGCGCAGCAGGAGCATTCGACAGCAGACCTAGCAGCAACAGCTCTGCCAGAGAGCGCCGTTCGCCGTGCGAGCTCTTGCGCCTCCTTCTCCCGCTGTGTTCTCTCGCGCGTTGCCACTTGCACTTCCCCGCGCAATTGAGCGTCCCCGATGTCTTCGTGTCTCGGCAAGTCTGTCGCAGCGGGAGGAGGCAGTGTTCTCGCAAAGCCAAAAGTGCGTAAGGCGCGAGTGATGAGAGGTACAGGTCGACTGGCGATGGAGCTCGCGAGCGCGGCATGAGCGGGTACAAAAGCATTGTGGTCTAGCAGGCCTCTGCGAAGAGTCGATCGCCACTCTCTGGGGTAGCAGCGTGCGAGGAGCTCGAGCGCTTCCTCTTCGTATTCGACCGAATGCAATAGATCGTGGTGAGTGAGCCGTCTACGCGTCTTCACGGCCGGCGGGGGCGGAGAGGAGAGTGAAGCAAGGACGCTCGCCTGCAAGTATGAATGGCGTTGCTTATCGATCAGATCACGCAAATACACCAGCGAAGCCGTCGGGAGGATGTCGGCCAGTCGACACAAGTCGCGGTTGCGCGTGGCCAGCTCGTCAACTTGACCGTCACGCGACGAGCGAATGACGGTAGGATACTGAAAGTGATTGAGTTCTGAGATCTTGTGCACTATGCGCTGCACGACTTTTGCGCTGTCTAGCTGAGGATTGTATGCGTCGATGGCGTGCCTGAGATAGGCCGGGTCTGGCGTCAGCCATGTCAGCTTTGTGTCTGCTCGAGGCTGCTCGGAGCGGACCAGCATCCGGGAAGACGGCCAAGACATCACTGACGACCGACTGTGCGGACGCCATCGGGTCACATTCGTGACTACACGGCCCCTGACAAGTGCTGACACTGCTCGCCAGCCAGTCTCGTCGAATTCATCGCGCCGGAATTTTCATCGTCGAGCCGAGCGACTCGTCTGGCTGGCCCAGCTACTGTTCAGCGACCGGCCGACAGCTCGAAATGGGCGGCAAGATCACGACGATCGGTCAGCTGCAAGGCAAGAAGCAAGGCGGCCACAAGGCGTCAAAGCAGCTCCATCCCAAATCTCGCCGTGCGCAACAGCTCATCCGCATAGGCCTGCGAGATCAGCGCATCAGCCATGTCAGTCGGATCGCTTCAGAACCAGATGTATACCCCACTGAGGCAGTGTACGACAGGGCAAGAAGGAGCGTAGGGAGATCCACAAGACAAAGACGGAGCGTTACCTCTGGTTCGCGCACGCGATGGATCCCGAGGAAGAGTCCATGTCGGTCGAAGACATTCACGAGCTCATCAGGCTCTACTTGAGCCGGCACGACGAAGAGATTGCCGAGGAGGTCAGAGCGAGGAGGAAAGGTCGCCCGAAGAGCAAGCGACACGAAGCGCTCGAGACTGACCGCGATGGCGGCAAAGCAGACTACAAGCTTCATGGCTTCGGTCAGTCCAGCCTGAGCACCTCTGCACATCATCTGACACGCTCTGGCTTTCTTGTCTGCCAGTTGTGCCCGACTTGAGCAGCGTCGAATGCGTCAAGCAACTCGGACTCTGGACGAGAGAGGACTCCGGCGCACAGCAAGGTTTCCTGCCTCGCATACGACTCATTCGCCTCTACAGCCAAGACTCGGCACAGCACGACCAGATCGTCGTCGTACAGGAAGGCATCAAGGAATCCTTCGCTCAACGGTCTGTCATGCCAAAGAGCAAGAAAGCCTCTCGACGGGATGCCGGCAAACCACAGGAGGAGTCCACCAAGCGGCTGCTCCACATGGCCGAGCAGCGCAAGGCAGCTCAAGCCGATGCATCTTCCGTTCCTCTGCCTGCCATGGACGTCGATGACGCTCTGTAGAACCCCCGAGGATGTCTGTTGTAGCTCTTTCCGCAAAGCCCTCTGCAGAATAGTCTGCGCGTCACGCCTTCCTGCTGAACATGAGCGAACGACACTCGGCCGCCCTGCTGGCCGCGCAACTCTCTCAGCGCTGTCAGACTCTGCTCAGCGATGCACACAGAGCGCAGCAAGGCGATGCCCCGCCCATGAATGCGCTCAGACACGATAGCATCACCCTCGGCAAGGTCCTATCGAAAGAATCCAATGCCATCTCGCTCGGTCTCAAGCCGCCTCAAGAGTCATGGAAAGTACCTTCAGAGCTCCTTCGGGGCTGGCAGAGCACAGTCGACAAGATCGGCATGCTCCTCGCCTGGACAAACGCGAAAGCGACCGATTTGCTCAGAAAAGAGCTCAACTTTGCCTTGTATTCCTTGCTGGAAGCGATAGAAACCTTTCTTGCTTCGCTGTCCACGCTGGCCAGTACGACTGCAGCCTCGTCGGGCAGCAAGCGACAGGATCTGCTGCAGGCGACGAGCAGGCTGTGGACATCCGTAGAACAACTCGAACTCGTCTCGACGGATGAACGTGAAGCTCTGCGCAAGCACTGGAAAGCCTCCCTAGGGCAACTAGACGATGCATTGCTCGAGCTAGAAGACTGGCTCGGGCAATCTTCGACGGCTCAAGCGGATGACATCAGCACAGCAACTCACCTCGAAGCGATGGACCATTTCGACTTGGATTCGGACGAGGAACTCACAGAAGTCGAACGTGAGCGTGCTCAAGCAGCCCTGACACTGCTTCGACTAGCCCGACTACTCCTCAAGCGCCTGATCACTCGCTCGCTGGCAGATCAGCTGGGTGCAAGCCCGCCAGGCGATGATGTCTACAAGCGTCTGGCCGGTACAGCGAATGAGATCTTTGCTATCTTTGACGACTTGGCGGCTGCCCTGTACGGGCCTCAAGACCTTGACGAGCTTCGTGATGCCGCTGCGTCACTCTGCAAGGCTTCACAGATGCTCGCCACAGACGCTGTCCAGCTACATGACCATGACATCGTCTCGGATCTCGCCAGCTTAGACGTCTCTGCAGACAAGCAGAAGCAGACGCTGAGCGAGCCTCAGTGGCTGCAACTCTGCTCGCGTGAGCTCGGCAGTGCCCATGCACGACTGCTGGCCATTGCATGATGTTTACATTCACAAGCATTTCGGTACAACATGTCCGGGTGGCATTCATGAGTGCATCTGAGCGCTTTTGCCCAGTATTAAGCGGCGCTTGGCTGCATCGTTCTGTCCTGCCGATTTGGGACTAGCCAGGGGACTGGCCGGAGGTGATGGTAGGTGCTTCTCGATGTTGGCGAGCACAGAGCTGCGTCGATGAGTTGATCCGGGCGAGCCAGTCGAGCGTGTACCGCCCGAGTCCTCCGACGTTGCATGGCTCAACCGTCGCAACCCGCCTTGTGAGTCTTCCGTCATCGCATATCGACTCCAGCCGTCACGGGATGGACTCGACCCGACGCAGGGCGAGACCGCAATCTCATCGATCCGGCGCTGCTCTTCTTCGTCTCCATCGTCATCTTCCGGGTCCGGCGATCCCTCAGCAAGAGGCAAGGGCGACGCCGTCCGCTGGAGACCCAAATCTGGCGCGGGTCCCTCCATCTCATCGAGCATGTCTGCCGATACCGAGCTTGTCGAGAGGGATTTGGTGTGGCTTTTACCATTCGTTGCCTTGCCATTCGCGTGCGCGCTCGAAACTTCCGACGCTTGCCCGTGCTCATCATCGAGGACTGAAGCGCGACCGCTGTTCGGGCTCGAGGAGTCGCTGGAAGCGATGGGTGAATCCTTGGAGGCAGAGCTCAGTGTGTCTCCGTCAAATGGCGGCAGTGAAGATGCTTTTGCGCGGTTGGTGCCCGACAAGATACGCAACCTGCTAACGATACCCTTGGTTTGAGGATCGCTGGTCTGACGGCGGTCTCGAACAGCATAATCGCGAAGCTGATCCTTCAGATGTCTGTACCATTCAGTCAGCCAGCCCTCAAAGTCTCAATTTGCGTCAACGCACCTTGGCTTGCGGGCAGCAGAGGTCAAGATCTGACCTAGCAGCGAACCGGATTGGCTCCAGATCGAGCGTGTAATGTCTGTATGGGAATCAGCGGCAGTCCTAGCGCTGGCGGACCGGCTAACCCTTTTTGAAGGCGTTCATCAACTCCAGATAGGAGAGGACGACGTTCCGACGGTGCAGGTCGGGCGCTTTCCAAATCAAATCGTACATGTCGACCAATGGAGAATCTTTCTGACCCTACGCGATGATTTGAGCCATGGCAGAGTGCACAGGGAGCAGGCCATACCTTGTAGGAGAGACACAGGATTGTTGGCGCGACCTCGACGCGAATGAAGACGCGGTTCTGAGAAGCCCGTGACTTCATCTCGTCAGCATCGAGCGCATCATCAATCAGATCTCTCGACAGAAAGGTGGCCGACATGACGCGACCAAGATGAGGCTTCGAGAATTCTGCCAGCGCTGGTGTCGGTGGATGACTATCAGCTGGCATGGAATTTGTGGAGGAGAGCGTGTAGCTGCGAGCGCGAGATTCCGATTGGCGACCTTTCGCAAAGACGTCATCAGAGCTCGCATTTGAGTGCAACGACATCGATGAGCGATTTCCTTCGAGCAGCAATCGATCGCGCTCATTTTCTTCGTCCGGCTCGTCGTCTTCTGGCGCTATCGTGTGCTCGCCCTGGCTAATCTCCTTGACTTTGCGCCGCTGCGCGAAAATGTAGTCCATGATCTTGCGTCCCAATTTATGCTCGATATTGAGTCGAATGGGATGAATCCGTACTTCCAAACCTTCGATGATCGATATGCCGCCTACCGGCGCGAGCGTGTTCCATAGCACAACCATGAAGAGGTCCTTTTGCACCAGAGGATTATCACTTGCGCCGTCTGTTCTGTACTTACTGATAATTTCCGGGAACAGATGAGATGGGTTTGGATTAAGCCCGATAACGTCTGTGATCACGAGCCGGTTCGAGACTGTGCTATCGCGCTTGCTAAGCCAGCTGAAAGCAACGCCGCGGACAGACCACTTTGCAAAAGGATTTGACTCAGGATCGATCATTGCCCATGTAAGCTCTGAAGCTCGCGCATCGAATTGAATGCCCTTTGTGCCCTTTTTCTCGTCTTTCGTATTGGGCGTTGAGTCTTGCGAGGCAGTGATGGCATTGATTAGAATATTGAGCTCGCCAGCCAGTCGAAGCGTCTCGGCTTTCGTCGTGTAAAATTCTCGGATCTCATAGTCTTCGAGCTCGTTGAGAACTTCGATGTACGACGCCAGGACGTCAAATTTCTCACGGATACGCAGCTGTAAGTCTTCGACAAGATCGGTCATGCCCGCAAGGTCGGAGAAATCATGGGTGAAGAGAAGTGCCTCTAGCTTTTCGGAATGTTGCTTATGCGCAGGATCAGAATATAGGCAGAGATCAGTGACGACGTTGTAAAGCGCCGCAAATTGATCGGGATTGGCCGTCACGGCGAGCTTGTCAAACTCGACAGTGACACTGTCGTGACCACTGCGCATGCGTTCGCTCGTGTCTGCGCTGTCAGAGACACCAATTTTGCCCATGCGCAGCTGATTGAATTTGTCGTATCGCATGACCGCACTGGTGACAGGCAGAATGCGATCGAAACCCCACGGCTCGAGCTTCTTGTCGATAAGAACTTCCAGAGGCACGAACAGCGCGCCTTTTGCGGATGTTATTGGATGGCGCCCATCGACTGGATGGAAGACTTGCACGCCGTCAAGCGTAACGTAGCTTCGGTGCATGACATGTGAATTTATAGGATCGTCTTGATGCGCTTCATCAAGCACTGAAAAGACTTTAGCCTGAGCTCTGAAGGCTGTCAGGACAATTGTAGACGCGGTGTCTAGCTCGCTGCTGAGCGCAATCTGCGGCTTGAGCAGCATAATCAGATAGCTGTTGTCGAGACTGTACGCGTCCAGCAAGCCTTCCGCGGCGTCTTCTTCCGCGTTGACGTTCTTTAGCTGATGGCGTGTGCCGACCTGGTAGCCTGTGTCTGCTTGGTCATTACCAAGCAATTGACTTATCATATGTGCCGCCTCGGCGTCTACGTGATTGTCGTCCTCTGTTGGCACGTGAGCAGCTGAGTGTCTGCCCTGCGCCCTTGATTTCCGGCGATTGTGCGCTGGTCTCTCCGGCTGATGACGGTCCATGAGGTCGCGGATGAATCTCAGCGCTCGCGCCGTCATGTGATCTGTCGGCAACGTCAGCCCAATTGCAAAGTATTTGCAGAAGTGTCTCACAAGTGAATCCTTTGCGTTGGCGCGAGCTATAGTAATACTTGAGCAGGACGTCACGCGTTGAGTTGGAGATGAATAACACCGGATTGTGCACCATGAATCGGTTAGTCCATCGATCCCAGTCGTCAAAGGTCGTTGCGGATCGCGATTGATAGTAGTCATTTTCTGAGCTATGACCACTGCTTTGCGGCATCGTCGCCTCTTCCCAAGGTGGTCCCTGACCGAGATCACCGTTATCTGCCGGCATGCTGGAATCCTGCGAGGCATGATGCCCATTGGCCTTGTGCTTCGAGAACATGCTATCTTTGACATCAGACATGCGTTTGATCAGGACATTCATCGAGTCTTCGCGTTTGAGAAGCTCGATCAGCTTGTCTGACTGCACTTGGTGCGCTGGATCGGTCTGCTCGGAGCTCATCAGATACATTTATCCATAGCAGGAGCAGTGCGCTGACCGCTGATAACTTTTTCAATAGCTTTCGACAGACCTTCGACTCGTCCTGCAGAGCCTGCAATCGATTCGCAGCTTCCTGAATTTGCACATCGATAGCACCATCTGCTCGGCCAACGAGACACTTGTGTGAGGGTTCGCTGCCAAACTTCGAAGTCGCAAGAGTATGACCGCGATCGTCAGAGTCTTCAGACTCGCTGGCCGTGTCTTGACTTGTGCGTGACTTGTCAGCAGTAAGCTCGCTGTGCTGCTTGTTCTTGGGTTGCGTCTGCTCAGCGTTTGGGGGCTTGCGATAATAAGTCAATCGTGGGCACGCGAGAGTTCGCAGCAAGCGGACGCCAGGCGCCGAATCCGGCGGCAACGCATAATTGACGTCTTCGAAATCGTCCAGATCGAGCCAGATACGGTCCTTGCCATCTACGCCTTGACCAGCGTCTTGCTTAAACACGTCCTCAAGGTCCTCGCTGGCATCCTCGGGCACGATGCCTTGCTTCAACGGATCATCGAAGCGGGCAGAGATCGCTCGCAGATCGACATCACTACAGTCGACCTCTGCCTGGAAGAAAGCCTTGTGCAGGGCCGTTCTTGTTTCTTGCAAGTCCTCTCGCCACACCTTCTCTTCTTGTTCGCGCTGATGTAAATCTGCGTTGAAGCGACCGATCTTACCTTTGACACCAAGAATTGTCGTCTGACCTTTGCTCCATTCTGCCCAAGGCTCCTGGCGGTAAGTGTGTGCGATGAAGATGGGCGCAAAACTAAATCGATATTTGATAGTTGCACAATGTTTCCCAAATTTCTTAGAAGGCTCTGCCGCCGTCGGGAAGAGCTTTCCCTGACGGATTGGCAGCGACATGGCGCTCTCGAATAGGCCCCACCATGCCCAGAAGTGTGTGAAGCCTTGTGGGGTCAGATGCATACTGTTGTACCCCAGTCGTGGATCATTGGCGTTCTCCATAGTGTTCATAGGCGAGACGATAGACAGCGAAAAATGAACAAAGTCTGATCGGAAGCCGCCGAATGAATCGATGATCGAGCCATCTTTTCGTCGTTCGATCTTATCGGCGGCACGCGTCTTCACTCGCCAGTGGGGTATAAAGTCAAAGTGGCGACATTGACGATGAAAGGGTGAACCTTCGCATTGGGAGCAATCGTGAGGCGTACATGTACGCTCCATGACCATACCCATGCCCCATCGCACCCCATTGATGAATTTTGCACAGACTTTGGTAAATTCTGTCATTTGACCGTTTTGCTGAGCCATATCGGCATCCATGGCACGGTGCCGAGCATCGTAAGAATATGCTACTTGTTCAGAATCGCTATCAGCATCGTCGGATCCTTTCGGCGATTCGACAGCCTTTTCGCGTGTGGCACCCGTAGCAGCCGAATCGGCGAAGTTCTTCAGATCAGGCACGGCGAGAATAAAGTCGTAACTCTTAACTTGGAAGAATTCTCGTTCTGGGTTCTCGTGGCCGAGCGTGAAGCGTACCTGTCGTCGCCAGACGAGCACGAACCCAGCGCCCTGTTTTCTCCGTTAGCGAGGCCATGTGTATGTGCATCGTACCCACAAAGCCAGTCAAAGAGTACGGGTCACGACCACCTTTGAGGTGCAAGCAGACGTCGCCATTGTCGACGAAGAGGACCTTAACTTTCCAGTGTAATATTAGTCGGATCTTGTCCCAAAAGCCGATCCGGTCTGACGGATCCGGCGTTGGCTTCGTGACCGTGTCCGCAATGCGCGTTACATCCTGTATGGCAGGTGAGAGTGAGTTGCCCCAGCCGAAGCGAATCGGCTGTCCAGATGACAACTTGATTGTGGGTACAGCGTAGGTCTTTGTCGGCATGGCTGTGCGGGGTACCTGGATGAAATATCCTTTGCTGATTGGCTGGTGAGAGCCTGGCGCAACGATTTCGCAAGGCACTCGTCTTATAGATGCGTTTTCCGGGAATTCTTCGCCAATGACAAAGTCTGTCTCCAATCGCCAAGCCTTGACACCTTCTTTGCCTGATCGCGGAATATGGGCAAGAGGCAACGGATAATCGCGCAAATTGACGCGCGCCTCTGACATATTCCACGAGAGATGGAACGGTACGAGCAGGACGAATTCAGTGTCCTCTGGCAGTCCTTTGCCTGCCTCGTGAAGGAACTTTGGAAGTTTGTCTTCGCCATACGAATGTTTGATGATCTTCATGTCAATGAAATGGAAAGTTGCGCGCAGCAGTGGTGCAGCCCTGGGCTGGGCGAGCAGATTAATTGGCAAAGTGTGGTCGATGAGCTTGTTCGGATTCGCGTCGTAAAGCCGTCGCAGCAAGTTTTCCTCCCTGCGGGATTGTGCGGAGCGAGCGTTACGCATGCGTTTGGCCCAATTAGTGGAATTGAAGGTTTGTAGCGCGCGGAACGCCTTATCGGGGTCGAACAGCTTAGTGCTATCTCTGCTTGGTCTGCTGTCGCTGCTATCTAGAGAATCAGAGCTGGCGTAGCCTGCTTGGCGACCCAGTTCTGATTCTTGAGCCTGGATCCGCTCGCGCAATGCACCTTCCCTTGCCAGACGCTCAAGCTGCTCCTCGTGGCCAGCTCGCCAAATGATATTGAGCCGTGTCTCGAAAGGATCGTCTTGCGCTTCCATTGCAAAGATCTTGAAGCTGATCGCGATCTGTGGCAGTCTTTTCGGCCCCTCTGGCTTCGGTTCGATTGCAGATTGGAAGTTGCCCTTGACAAACTGCGCAATCAGCTGCTTGGTCGCTTTGATAAGTGTCGCGACATTGTCGATGATCTGAATTCATATCAGTCCTGGTCAGGCAATCCAGCAAAGGACCTACTCTTGAGATCACATATTTAAATGGGATACGCAGACGCATGGCATCGCCATCGACAACCAGCGCAGACGTATGCCAGCCATCATTATTTGCAACGGGTCCCCATTCGAATCGTACTGCACGAATTCGGGCAAAATCATCCCATGCACCAAAGACGGTTGGAGATTCGACCGCAAGGACAGCGCGGTTTACCAGCACCTTGACACTTCTGCCGCCTTCAGGAACGTGAAGCTCAACGCGTCTCGCTGCCAGAAATAGCCTGACGTTCCTGGGCAACTTGATCAAGAGATGGACGTCTGATAAGTTGATTCGGGCGTGAATCGCTGGCTTAGAACCAGCCGACTTTGGTGTCAGCTCCACTGCAGGTGACGTTTTCGGTATAGTTTCCAAGATGCCGCGAACAGTCGACACTGCAAGTAAAGCGCAGTAGACGTGGAAGACGTCGACACGCATACGTGCGTACCCCGCTTCGACAGCAACGACAATTTCATCTTGCCGCTGATCATCTTCAGTCGGATTCTTTCGATCGCTGATCGTAATCCGCGTCGCAAACGCTGGCACGTAGAAAATGTCGTTGCCCATGGGCTGCGCCGATTGACTTGTCGGCTGTGCTCGACGATGACCCTCTACGAGGATCTCGCGGTTGCGCAGCTCCCATTCTGCACGGGTTGGCGCAGCTGGGCTATCATCTTGCGTCATGCCACGGGAAGGTCGAGAGTTCTCTCGGGCATCGGCTACGGGCTCCAAGCGAAGCTCTTTTGCTGTAACGAGAACAAGCGCATTGCGACTCTTCGCATTCCGGGTCAGCAAAGAATTAGCCTGGAGAGAGATGTCGTCTGAGAGCTGCAATCGCTGCCTGAGGGGATAATTGAGGATCCGCATGTGCGTCTGCAAAATAAAGTGGACCGATAAATTCTGTGCCGCTACTGTCGCGCCCCGAGGCACGTGCGGGTCATTGTGTGGATCTGGTCCGGCGATACGGAGCGCGATATTGCCGATACACAGTGAAAGACCAATGTTCCGAGGAAGCTTATTGACTAGTGTAACATGCTGCTCGGCTTCCTCGGGCTGCAGAGCAATCTCGGCTTGCACTGGACTGACAGGTCTAGCTTCCGAGGTTGCTGTGCCCACAATGATGAGCCCTTCTAGTGCGGCGAGGGCACTAGGCTTCCAAGCGTCGATGCCGAATGCGTAAACGCTGACATCGAAGTGGCCTTGTAGACTCGATCGTACATAGGTAGCTGTCAGAGGCGTCGCTAGGTGATAGTCAAAGTCTGAGTTGATGCTGCCTGATGCCGAGATAGGTCCGATAGTTATGAGACGTGTGATCATAGCTTGAGCAGAATGTTTGCCGCGTTCGTCGCCATCCTCTATCTGCAGCGAGATCTCGCCGATCTGGAAGATCAGAGTCGCGGTGCACACCGCTTGATGATCTGGTTTGTCTGGATCTTGCGAGCCAAGCTCTCCTCTCCTGTTTTTGTGTTTGACGTCCATATCGCCTGAATCGTCCGATCCGAGGACGACGTCGTCCGATGGGTTCTCTTCAGTCTGGTCCTCTTTGTACGCTTCTAGCGATTCCGCAAACAGTATCCGAGGTGCTTTGACTCCGCCGCGGCGGGCTTCTTGTCGTAAGACCCTACGTTGGCGCTCTGTCAACCGCACGATATGGTCACGAGAGCTTGAATCGATCTGTAAGCTCAGTCCCGCGTAATGCAAAGCCACGGGCTTGGAGCCATGCCAGCCCTTTGATGTCCCCGCATCGTCTTCGCCAGGGCCCCAGTGAGCCATCACGGCACGCTTCGGTCCACGCATGAGCACGCAGCCGGGCTCGACATTGAGCCCCATCGCGATGCACGGCAAAGTGGGGAGCTCGATGAGAGGCTTCGGTGGCGGCCCTTTGGGCTGACGAGATCGATGAGGAGCTCTGGGCACATTACGTACGTGCTGTAATAACGCATCCAACTCTTCATACGTGATGTCGCCATTCAACTTGCCCACCGCACCCTCGCACACGATATGACCGATATCGTCGATGCCTGCAGCTTGCAGAGAAGGTGGTAACCATGTCGAAGTAACATGCAGAGCAACTCTATCGAGTTTGAGTCGCTCAATGTCTGCTCCTGATGTGAGCAACATTTGACATATCACGTGATGACGCACCTTTTCGAGCCGGCTCTTCCATCGGCAGTAGGTCGAGGGAGGCGCTTTCGAAGCCAGCAGTCAACGTCAGAGGGATCAGGCGATCTCTGCCGATCCAGGCGTAATGCTTCTGGTGCTCGGCAGAATCTTCGCCCAAGAGGACGCCGACATGGATTGTGTGCAGCTGCAAACGCGGGACGAGGCTTGTCGGCGCTGTGAGGTTAGGCTGCCCAAGTGTGCATCTGACCAATGGCATCGTGAATTGGAAGGAGCGCAAAATTTGCAGCAGTTTGGCAGGCTCTGAAGATTCACGGGGCGTAATGCTCAGCTTGCTATCGATCGACGTTGTACTGCTGCGTCTCGATGACAGCGACTCTTCTGGATCAGGCTGAGCTGGTCTGATTGCCTTGAGGGCGCTCAGAAGATCCTCGAGCTGAAGCATATCGATGTGAAGTCCGGCGCGCTCGGCAGTATAACGAGCACAAGGGAATGTGATTGCTGCATCGATAAAAGGTTGCGCAGCCGAGACGTGCGAGCTGGCGAGAAAACGTATAGCCCTCTCGAGCGCGATGGATGCTTTGAATAACATGGGCCCTGCCATGCGGACGGCGGGGTCCTGAGACATGTTGCAAGCTGACAGCTTGACGTTGCGAATGCTCACGTAGACGAATGGTTCCCGACGCTCCCTCAGGCCAGTGCGATGACCTTGGACAGTCTTGACAGGATTGCTGCCGTTCCAGCCTACTCCCGCCTGCACAGAGACTTCGAGGTCGCAGATATCCGCGTAGCGTACCGTGACGTTTGCGACTTCGAGAGCGAGCAAGCTGACGAGTAAGGCTAGGATCTGTCCGAGGAGACTGCCTGTATTGGACAGCAGGCCGACGAGCAGCGAATGTGACTTGCGCTTCTTGTGCGCATCCTGACTTTGCGTCGTCGTGGAGAGCTCCTCAACGATGTCCTCCGTACTCGATCTCCGTGCTGGGCTTGTGCTCGTACCATTGGCGGTAGGCCGAGAGTTGTGCTGGGCTTCTGGCCGGGGCAAGATGACGAGCACGTCGTCGGCTCGCAGACCAAACCACCTCAGATAGCTGCCTCGCAAATCTGACTTGCCTATCGCTAGCCCGAGGCGTCTGATGCGGATCTCTGCACGGGCAGGAGCGCCAGGCGTCGTGCTGGGTAGCTTATAGACGATGTTGCGCCAACTGAGCAGACCCGTTCGGCGGATGCTGAGACCTTTGACGGCGTAGATTGCGACCAGCCAGGCTAGCGTGCGCAGTATGATGACCACGAGCAGCAGATAGACTGCCCATCTTGCTAGTGGCAGCTCTTGCAGACGTCTCATGTGAGCATGCTCTTGCCCGAGCAGTCTGTCGATAAGCATCATCGCTGCGGATCTGCTGATGCGCGCAGTGCGGTCAAGGAGTCGTGAAGGCTCTCCAGACAGCGGCAAAGCTCATGACGACCGTCGCCGTCTCTTTCGCTGAATGCCGCTACGTCCGGCCTCGGTCCAGTCGCGCCGCGAAGACGGTGCTTGGCAATTGAATTTGGCTGCGAGCCGCGAGCTCCGCGGCGTCACCCATTGTGCTACAACATGTTTGCAACCTTGCGATCATGGCCACGCCGCCGTCTTTCGTGTGCGGCCTTTCCACCATTGGTCTGTCCTCGCCCACGACCGCGTCCGCGGGAAGTGCCTCTACCTCGTGTGCCAGCTTGAGCGGGTGTTGCCGAGTTTGATTCTGGTGGAGCATTATCGGGCGCGGAGTAAGCGTGCTTACCGAGTATGCGATCCTTGCGCGGCTGTGGCACCACATCATTAGCCCTGAAATCTGCGATGACAAAGGGTAGGAGCGCACATTACGCTCCAGCATGACTCGCCAGCCCTCGAGAAGCTCGTCCGCCTGAACGCCTATCGAGTCCTTGAGCTGTTGACGAGCCTTGGACCGCCTGACTTCTGATGTTCGGTCGAAGACGGTCGGGTCGGCAATGTAGGCTTGCTCGAGCAGTCTTGCAATGCGGGGCGTGATGGGATTGGCAAGTGGCGGGCTAGGTGCACGCGAGGGCTGCTGCTGCTCCTCGTCTGAGTCATCTCGCTCGTGTCCGGCCGCTTCGTCGTCATCACTCAGGTAAGCTGGCACTCGCTTCGGCGCATCTGCAAACAGATCATCCTCATCTGACAAGGCTGCTTCTTCCTCCATTGCCGCCTGAGCCCGAGCAAGTGTGAGCGCTTTCATATTCTCGGTCATGGCGATTTCGTCCCGGGCCAGCGTTACAGGAGCAGACTGTTTGCCCAGCCGGACTTGTGATGCATCAAAATCGCCATCGAAAAGGGCACGAGAAGATGATATCGGTTGCCGAGCGGGCGCTGGGTCTGGTTCGGCCAGGAGCGTGTCGATGAGCGACATCTCAGCCTGCTCGGCTGTCATCGAGGCAAGAGGCTCCCGTGACAGCAAGGTGCGCGCACGGTCCAAGTCGCAGTCTGGTAGAATCTCTTTGACTTGCGACAAGATGACATCTGTGTTGTCCTGTTGGTGAGCGTGCCCCTTGGCGAGCTGGTCTGGCTGATCGCTCGCGAGCTCTTTGAGAGTGATGACCAGGTACTCTATGCGAGAATCCACATCTCCATTCTCTTGCACGAAACGGTCACTGAGCACCGAGGACAAGTGGGACTCGAGCTCTAGCTGAGCGATGAGCGGGACATTCCGCCTTGGGCGAGTGCGCTGATGCCTCAACAGCGCAGAGATCAGATCGAGACTTTGTCTGATTGCCATGTCGTCGCTGTGGTGTTGCCTTGCCGATGCGAGGACGAGGTGGGTGAACTCGAGCAGATCAAGCTGTGCGTCTCGGTAGGCATGCTCCTCCTGCTCGTCTTGCACGGACAGCTTGTCATACAGGCTCGCGACATCGGGCAAATAGTCCGGCGTAAGTGCGTAGAGCTGCGCGATATCGCTCGAGTGAGCTTGCAACCGTAGTAGCGTTGCAAAGACGGTGATGCCATCGAGTGTGGACGCCCGCTCTGCGAGCGACTGCTTGAGGTATTGCAATGATTGATCAACGCTGACTTGGAGCTCGTTGGTCAGCTTGGGCGATCGCATTGCCTCTCGAGCCAGACCATCGAATGCTTGCGAGTTGTACGCATAGCAGACTGATAGAGCGAGCAGAGCACGACTTGACAAAGCACTTTCTGATGCGAGAAGAGCTGCTGAGGGTGAAATGAGCTTGATCGTAGCAAGATTGGTTTCATCTGCGCCATCGAAGGAGTGCAGCAGTGCAAGATTGTCCAGCAATCGTGAGCTTTCATGATGGACTGCAAGATCCAAGCTCTGCCTGAGCTCTCGCGAGATCATCGTCGCAACGTGGAAAACCTTGGTCGTCGGCTGAGTCGCGTAGTGCCTACCATGTCACGAGATTCCGCGGCCCGGACACCTCTACCTCGTTGATGAGCACAAGACGGACCATACCTCAGCCGTCTCAGGTGTAGGAGACACAAGTTCGGCAAGAAATGCAATGTTGAATCCAACATGAAGCCAATGCACAAGGATGCAAAGGCCGAGTACCAAGAGCGATCTACAAGATGAGATGGTGATGCGAGCGGGCGAACGAGCCGGCCAACCGAGCGACGACGCTTGAGAGGGTATCAAGACGTTACTGCTGTTTTGTAAAGATGCTGATCGTGAGTTTGCACATCGGCGTCGCCTACAGGGCTCGAGATGGATGAGCGTCTAGAAATCTTCGTTGAGATCGAATAGATGCGAGTCGGAGTTCTCATTGGCGGCGGTACCAGCCTTGGTAGAGTTGCTGAAGCCTGCCTTTGCATAGTCTGACACTCGCTTCTCGAAGAAGTTGGTCTTGCCCTGCAAGGAGATGTTCTCCATAAAGTCGAAAGGATTCGTCGTGTTCCAGACGGGCGCATTGCCCAGCGCGATGAGCAGTCGATCGGCAACGAATTCGATGTATTGGCACATGAGCTCCGAGTTCATGCCGATCAGGGAGACCGGCAGAGCCTCTGTGAGGAATTCCTTTTCGATCTTGACGGCATCGGTGATGATCTTTTGCACAGTGTCTGGATGCGGCCTTCTTCGCAGATGGCTGAAGAGCAAGCAGGCAAAGTCGGTGTGCAGACCCTCGTCGCGAGAGATGAGCTCGTTCGAGAAGGAGAGACCGGGCATGAGTCCGCGCTTCTTAAGCCAGAAGATCGACGCGAATGAGCCTACAGAAATGGATCAGCGAATGTCGTCATACATACAAATAGGCGCGCGTACCGGAAAAGAAGATGCCCTCGACCGCAGCAAAGGCGACGAGACGTTCACCGAAACACGACTTTTCGTCTGAGATCCACTTGAGCGCCCATTGAGCCTTTCGCTGGATGCAAGGGACTGTCGAGCATGATCAGCAAGAACCACTCGAACAGACGCAAAGCAGCATACTCGTGTCGATGGCCTCGAAGAGACGCGTTCGCTCCTTGGGCTCGCGGATATAGGTGTCGATGAGGAGCGAGTAGACCTCGGAGTGAATATTTTCCCTGTGCTGGCGCGTCACTCACGAACACATGAGGCGAGAGAGCGCGAAGGACGAACAT
The DNA here is from genome assembly GCF_000708205.1 of Mixia osmundae IAM 14324. NCBI lineage: Eukaryota > Fungi > Basidiomycota > Mixiomycetes > Mixiales > Mixiaceae > Mixia > Mixia osmundae. The sequence goes on along the minus strand of NW_014575560.1, from coordinate 873,363 downwards.
CATGATCTGGAAACCGTAGAAGCATCTTGCCTCTGCCGCCTGGACTTCACCGGAGAATCGCTCGACAAGGTTCTCGTTGACGATACCATCCGAGGCAGCAAAGAAGGCGAGGACGTGCGAGACAAAGTGTCGCTCGTTGTCGTTGAGCTTGTTGTCCCAGTCGTGCATGTCTTTGGAGAGGTCCATCTCCTCTGCAGTCCAGAAAGACGCCTCTGCCTTTTTGTACATTTGCCAGATCTACAGGGGTCCTACGCGTCAGTCGAGAGCAAGCAGGGCATACGAGGACACTCACTTCGTTGTACTTGATGGGGAAGAGCACAAAGCGGTTAGCAGTCTCTTGGAGGAGAGGCTCCTCGGAGTCCTTGGTGATCGTCAGATCGCCCACAAAGCGTGACCGCATGGCATCCTCATCGACGGTCTCGACAGGCTCCTGTGGCTTGGAAGCCTCATTCAGGGTGATCTTCTGAGCCTCGGCAGGCTTGCTAGAGGCCATCTTCTGAGCTTTGACAAACTCTGGCTGCTCTACAGGCGCAGATCGGGGGATGTTGACAGAGAGCGATTGCAATGCTCCAGTCGCGCCCTTTGTAGGTGTCTCCTTGATAGATCGAACTGCAGCCATCGAAAGTGTGTCTCGAGAGGCGGGATAAGCTGCTTTGAGGACGTCTTCGAGTAAAGTACCGCGAGCAAGAAAGATGAGTCGAGCGCGCAAATGAGGTCGCGTCGTGTGCGTCAAAAAAATAAAGCGCGTATCCAGCGCCACCTCGCCTTGATGTATGCTCATTCTCGATCGAACAAGTGATATACAACAGTCTATGCAGCGGCCGGCTTGAGCTTCTTGCGGGGCATGAGCTTAGTCACGGCGGCGACAGGCGCGCTGCGCTTGAGATCTTCCGACTTGTCTGGTCTCGCTCGATCAATGGTGATCGATCTGCAGATCGCGCTCGTGTCGCTATCGCATGCCTTGCTGACCGCAGCTTGCCAGTCGTGGATCTTGGCGACTGCCTCTTCGCGACTGGAATAGTCAATGTCATGCATCTTCTGCCATAGCGTCGTGTAGACATTGTGAGCCACTGAACCTGCCAAAGGATCGATTCTGGACTCCGGCGGCACGATATCGACCGGCTCGTCTTGCACGACCACAAAGAACGCGCATATTCGTCCGCCAGAGCATTCTTGTCGAAAGGCCATGTTCTCCCACCACTGGTCGAGCTGGACATTCGCCAGTCTCGCTCTTTCGCTCGAAAGGTCTCTCTCGAGGCGATCGTGTTGCAGCTTCGCCAGTGCAGCATTGCTCGCTTTCTCAGCCTTGCGTACGACGTCATCATAGTCGCCTACATCGCCGACGTTCTCTGCCCTGCTCTGGGCAAGTGATCGAGTGTAGCGGCCCTTTGGATCGTCTGAGAAATTGGGTATCAGATCGCCTACCGTCAGAACCAGATCAGAGCTCGCGCTCGGGCTCGGGCTGGCCTCTGACAATGGTGTAACGTGCATGGTCGTGTAGAGAGGTGAGGACGTGGCGCTGTAGGGATGGCCATATGTCCATGCCGGAGTATCCTGAGGCGCTATACGCGTTGCCTCTAGCTCCGTGAAGCCTGGAAAGAGATAGTATCTCTCTGCACTTGCAGGCGCGCTCTCGCTCAGCACGCTCTTCCACCAAGCGCAGAGTCGCCTGTCATCCAACACCTTCTTGCCCTTGTTGTCTGCCGATAGCGGGAAGAGATACTGATCTGCCGCTCTGCCAAAGATGTGCACACGCAGTCGCTTCATGCCGCGAGGTGGTCGAGCAAAGTGGTATGCAAGAAACGCGCGTGTAAGCTCCCGAGCAGGTGAGCTGAGCTCTTTGCTATAGCTGATCAAGCCTGTTGTATCGACCTTGGCCACGTAGAGTAAGCAGGTCGAGGTGGCAGGAATGGTGTAAAGAGAAGCTTCAAGACCCATGCTCGGCACGTCGGCCTGCTCCCTGTCTCGCTCGCATAACGCGACCAAGATGTCCTCGACAAAGACATGTGGCCTTTCCTGCCGATAAGGTGGTTCACGTGCCAAGGTAGCCCACGGAAAGAGAGAATGTGACCGGCGAGGACTCGAGCGCAAGACGCTGATGCTGAGCTGTCGCTTTGCGCCAAAAAGCTTTCTCTCAAGTTCTGTGGCTAGGAATCGTACAAGATGGTCGTCAGCAACTGACACAGTCGGCGACGAGGTGCTCGCCACAGGCTGATCGCCAGCGTCGCCCATCCGCTGCAGATGCATGCATGGAAGCGTCGACGTGGCCGATCACGGTTTGACATTTGCCGCCAAAGTCGCGTTTTGGCGTTTGTCTCTCGAACAGCCGGTCCCTAGAGAAAGGCGGTGCGCCTCTACACGCGCGCAACAAGACAGCATCGTACGCGCTCCACGACACGCAAGTATCAGCAGACATTCGCAAAGGCACATATCCCTCACAACAGTCCGATCTCGTTGCAAAACCCCCTGAAGGCACGTGCAGAGGCTTTGACGAAATCAGCTCGGCGAGTCGATACCGTGTCGGCCTGAGGACGGACTGTATCTAGCCGAGACACGATACACCATTTTGATCTTGCTCGATAAGGAACAGACAGCAATAGCTGCTGGAGCGACTCGAGGAGATGACGCGGGCACAATGTGCGCATCGAATTGCTGCGGACAAGAGGGCCTTACTGGGCTTGCTCGTTCTGGGCTTCGCTATCGAGCAAGCTGCTGGTCAGCAACCTCAGTGGACATTCGGCTTTGCAAACCGCTCGCCCCAACGGCTACAACAGTGCACGGCAGTCTCGTTCACGCTTACGGGCGGATCAAATGACTCTTACGTAGCTAGCCCCCCGTACACATTGACCGCTTATGCTATTGACGGATCAACTGTCACTGCGAACCTCGGCGACATCAGTGCTGATGACGGCAGTGACTATGCTTGGAACGCGCCTTTCGCTCAAGGTACGCTGTTTGCGAATTCATGCGCCCAGACATTCTTGTACTGACTTTTGCTTCCAGGCGAACGAGTAGTGCTGAGTATGGTCGATAATGATGGCGTAGAAGGCGGTGTCACCCAAGCTTACACCGTCGGTGCGTCCGATAATGCGACTTGCCTGAGCGCATCCGCCTCGGACATCACCGTCACCGTAGACGCAGCCACATCTGGATCATCGCAAGCCAACGTCGCAGCCTGTGGCAGTGTTAACGTATCAGTCACGGGAGGCAGCGCGCCATACCAAGTCCTCATTGTACCTGTCAACGCAGATGGCGAAACACGCGTCACGCTCCCGAGCGGCCAAGCGAGTGCTGCTCTGTTCAATGGGCTCTCATCCGGCGCCCAATTCTTCGTGACCGCTCAAGACTCGACCGGCAGCTATGCAGCCAATAGCTCGATGCTGTACACAACCTCAAGTGGAAGTTCCAGCTGCCAGAGCGACTCGCAAGCCTTCGGAACAGAGCCGGCTACCATCACCGCTACCAGCGCCGGCTCGACTACATCTTCAAGCTCGGGTGGGGCGAGCAGCTCAGGCCAAGACAGTCGTAGCCATGCTGGCGCAATTGCTGGCGGCGTGGCAGGCGGCGTTGTGGCGCTCTTATTGCTGGCTGCTCTGATCTGGTTCATCAGCAGACGAAAGCGCCGCGATCAGGATTCACAATCATTCTATAGCGCACCCTTCAAGGGCGGCAACAAGACTTCTCAGCCTGGCTTCGTCGCTCCTGCCGCTTTCCGAAGCCGACAGGATGACATTGCGACGCAGCCACAGATGCAGCAAGCGATGCGACCAGGTGCCGCTGGAAGTGCATCCGCTACTTCTTTGCTCGCGACCAATCAAGCTGCTCCAGCGGGTCGCGCCGGTCATCAGACGCAACCAAGCGCAAGCTCGATCGGCAGCCTCGGCAGTCTATACGGTAGACCGCTACCACAGCCGGGCTCAAGCATTCACCGAGCGGGCTCGGTTGCAAGCGTGAGCAATCAGTATGGGCTGTCGGGAGCCGGCGGCATGCGAGTCACCAATCCCGACGAAGATATGGAACCCATTGAAGAATCCAGCCTGCCGTATCGTGATTCTGGCGCCGAACAGGATATCAAGCCAGCCTCGCCGAGCGACTTGCGCGCGCCAGCTCGATGGCAGCAGCACAGCGACTCTGGCGTCACCCTCGCTAGCGGTCCACAAATACCGGAGAACACCGTCGACATTCCCCCTGCGTACCACCACTATAGATAATTATACGTTGAATCTCTTGCATGCACCTTGGCCGGATCAGAAGCTGTGTGCATGCTGACCAGAGAGGAGGAAGCGTAGGATGCAATAGATTGCCAGGTTGTGTGAGCAGGACGCTGCTGCAGGGCGCGCTTTCGCATAAGTTGACATTGACATCCTCTCAGCGTGATTGCCGTCCGCGCTCGCATATGGCCGACGAACACGAGCTCTTGCTTGTCGACGGATCCCAGTCATGGCTACGCTCAACAACGGCTCGGTTTAGTAGCGTCTTGCCGTGGCTCAGCTTTGCACTTGTTGGCGACTGGATCGTTGTGCTTGTCATACAGCTATTCGAACGTCAGGTCAGAGCGAGTGCGGTGCACGAGGAGGATGTGAAGCTCTATCTCGATGATCCATCTATCATGTACAGGCATACAGACGTCAGCATAGACTTACACATCGATCAAGCTTGTAGCTGAAGACGCGCGACTGTCTGCAGAAGGAAACGTCAGCTCATTGACACATTGACACATGTGTCGCTGATCTGCATCGAGCAGAATACCGGGCAGTCTCAACGATCTGCTGACTTATAGCCTGCCACTCTTGCTGCTCGTGCTCATCTCAGCCGCGCGACTATCACTCTTCGAATTGCACCAGAGCTTGCTAGCTTTCGTCGCTGGCTCGTATGTTTACAGCAAATATCCGCGTCAAGAGTGGCCTGATCTTGCGAGTGAGCAGGCAAGCGAACCAACTCGCAACAGATTTTGTCAAATCGCGCGTCGGTCGCCTGCGACCTGATTTCCTGGCGAGATGTCAGTTCGATTTCGAGCTCAATGAGTGCACAGGCGATGTTCGCATCGTCCAAGAAGGGCGCAAGAGTTTCCCTTCAGGTGCGCGCCTGCCGTTCGTGACCTTTATGGAGAGGCTGACCGACAATCAGGACATTCCTCGCAAGCCTTCTATGGCATGATCTTTCTGTCGCTATATCTGGCAGGCAAGAATCGAGCCTGGTCGCTCGAGCATACAGATAGTCATACGCATCTCGTCAGATCGAGATTATATCGCAGCGCAGTAGTGATTGCGCCAATATTCCTGTCGACGTACATAGCAATCTCGCGATGGGACGATCACGTGCATCATCCAACAGACATATTAGCTGGCTGCTTGCTGGGCACTGCTATCGCCTTGAGCAACTATCTGATCTGGTGGCCATCGCCCTTCGGCAGTCGAAACCACGTCACCATGCCAACGCCGCGCCTTCATTATGCTAAGCCTGTAGTTGAAAGAGAACCTGCTGATGAGCAAGTGTAGGGTCGACAGCACACGTAGAATAGCATGACTCTTTGCATTGTGGGTAACATCATCGTCGTCCATCGTGAGCCTGCGCATCGGCGGACATAGCAATGTTAGGCCTCAGGACCCGCGCCAGTCATCTGCTGCGAAGCTGCAAAGGCAGCCTGAGCAGAAGCCATGGCAGTCATGACCATGTGAATGATGCCTTCGTTCGTGGGCGGTGCACCATTGCACTGTTCCCACAATTCCCCGAACAGCGCCCACGAGTCTGGCTCGAGCGCGTTAAACTGAGCATACACCTTCATAGGATCTAATGGCGTGCTTGTTCTCGGTCGCTTGCCTTGAACATCTATAACAGGCGACAGTGACCTTTTGCGCTCAGAACTCATCGGCACCGACGGGGTTGGAACCCTTTGCGGCAGGCCTTGCGGTGTAGACTCGCGCGCATAAGGAGCGCTTGGTCTACGGGTTTGTTGAGGCGTCTGCTGGTGCGGAGCAGGCGGATTGTATACTGCTGGACTTGACCGATAGGGCGGTGTGCTATGCAGCTCGCTCGTGATTGCCGGTCGAGTTTCATTGGATGCAGACGCGAATTGCCTGAGGAAGTCTGGCAATGGCGCGCTAGGCTCTGGGACGGCAGCAGCGGCACTATCCGCAAATTTGATCAGTATGGATCAGAAGGAAGGGACAAGCAGCATACGTGGGGGCTGTGGCGCGTGAAAACTCCGGCAGAGGAGGTGCTGCAACAGGCTGACCAGATGCGCGAGCGATGATAGCTGCCAGATCAGTTGACATGTCGCCTATCGCAGCAGCAGGCCGCAGGGCTGTGTCTGTCCAAAACAAGTACGCATGACTCAGCTCTGGCTCTTGAACTCGCTCGATGAGGAAATGCTGGCACTCGACTAGATGATAATGAGGTTGCAATCTGTCACAATGCAAGGCTTTGCTTTGACCATTCCTAAGATCCACTCTGTCTCTCTGTCTCGTCCAGCAAGTGTCGATGGGCAGAATGTACGAATTGAAAGAAGGCGGTCCGCCCGAGTGCAGAGGATTGGAGTGAAAAGGCAAGCAAGGGGGTGGAGGATGCTTGAAGAAAGCGAGGAGACATACCTTGCTTGTTCTGCAGGACCTGAGTGACAATCGAGGGTTGCGGCGTAGGCTGCTCCTGTTTCGATTTACCGTTCGTCTTTGCAATGGGAAGCGGTGGCACTGATGCTGGCTTGACGGACGGCGCTGATCTTGCCGCATCTGCCTCTAAAGATGCCGGAGGCCTAGATGAAGATGTCTTGCTGGTGCTGGTACTTGCCTCGGTGCTCGTCGACACACCCGTGTTGCGCGCTGTAGCAGTCGCGTCAACTGCAGCGACGATAGCATCGAGTTTCGCCAGCATAGTCTTGCCGTACGTGCTTGATCGTCGCCACAGCGCTATTACCTTGGCGGCTTTGTCTCTCGCGCTCGGGGTGGCATCGAGCGTGTTTTTGAATATCCTTTCGAGACAGACTTCCATCTTACTCAGGAAACCCGCGCCGGCCTCGTGCTGTTGCGATCGGAGACTCTTGCCATCCTCTGTCTTGGCTGCATTGTCGCTCTGCAAAGGCGTCGAGATCGATACGGCCATATCTGAATCAGTCGGCGAGATTGCGCCGGCTTGAGGCTTCTCTGGCTCTGCAAGAGGAGCGGGAGATGTCGCTTTTGCGTGTTTGGTCACATTGCGGACTTCTGCCCGAGCATCACGAGAGATAGCATCGATCAGATAGAGGACGTTGAGCTTGTAGGCTCCCTCCGCCCTCTTGTGATACTTGAACAATGTCGAGACCAGGTGGGCATCCTCCTGCGCCAATGCCGCGTGTGAGCTCAAAGGACAGACGACAAGCGAGGAGAACCGCACCATCATGAGCTTCGCAGCGAGTGCTTTGACAGCTTCGACCCTTGTCGATGTGAGGGCAGATGCGCTGACTTGCTTGACTGCCTTTTCGAAGGCCTGTCGGATTGTCGAGCCATGTCAGCCTTGCCGCATGTACTCTCTGAGTCTGTGACTGACAGATCGGGAACTCGTGCTGCTACTCGTGCCCTTGCTCGTAGACGCCTCCGCACTCATCTCGAGGCGGCCAGGCGTTGATGGAGGGTTCGATGAGATCGAGCTTGGCTCTGCAGTGAGGCGCGCGTTTGCCGCAACAACTGCCAGACCCGCGGTCGAGGAAGTTCCCCTTCACAGCAGCAGCTCCATCCGCGCTCGACAGCGTTCGGCCTATCAGAGAGGCCGCGATGGGCAAGCACGGCTTCTTCGGAGGTGCCTTCAAGGGCCTGGACGCATTTGGCAAGGCGAGTCACGATCATCATGCTCAGCAACGCCTTGGAGCAACGCTCATGCCTGCTCGCATTCCCTTCTTTTGCCTTGATCTTCAACAATACGCATCACTACGCTACATACTCAATCATACGACGCTCTGCTGTCAATTCGGCCTACGCCTTTGGCTACTTACGCGCTCGGTTGCTCGCGTGTGAACCGGTAGACATTGGAGGATGTCAAGATCAAGACAGGCTTTGGCGGCATACGTACGATCTTGCACTCAGCATGCGGGTGTACACAAGCTGACCGTATGGCCAGTCACGCTTGTGTCGTTCACGCTCATCGCCGCGCTTACTTTGATGGAATTTGTCGACTACCGGAGGGTACATCTGCACCCTTCGATCGTAGTAGACAAGTCTAGAGGCGAGAAGCTCGTCGTACATCTCAACATCACCTTTCCGAGGGTGCCTTGCTACCGTGAGCCTATTCCACTCCATGGCGCGCACATACAGAACGCTGAGTATCTGACTTTTGAGTGCTGAGCGTCGACATCATGGACATCTCTGGCGAGCATCAGAACGGTCCGCAGCCGTACTTTTGTTTCATCTCGTGTGCTCAATCCTTCTCTGGCTGCAGACATACATCACGACATTTTGAAGAACCGATTGGACAAAAGTGGCGCACTTGTCCAAGCGACTAGAGATTCCAGTGAGTCTGCTCTGCATCAGCGCAGATACATATTGACGACATGGCGGCCACAGCGCTCAAAGGGGAGCTAGAGCGAGCTGTCGGGGTCAAGCGCGAGCCTGGCTGTCAGTTACCTTACCTCTCACCCATGGCCAATCGCTGAGTAGCAATACAGACTGTGGATCATGCTACGGGGGCGCGCCAGGCGACTCTGGCTGTTGCAATACGTGCGACGAAGTCAGAGAGTCGTACGTCCGAAGAGGCTGGAGCTTCGTCAATCCAGACGGCATAGATCAGGCACGTTGTCCCCAAGTGATCGCTTTGCTGCTCTTGCTGCTGCTGATGTATCGCTCGCAGTGTGTCCGGGAGGGATTCTCGGAGAAGATCAAGGAACAAAGCGAGGAAGGCTGTAATGTGGCAGGCCAGGTCAAGGTGAACAAAGTGTCTGTCGCTGCTCTCGCCAGCAGCCTCATCACGCTGATGCGATGCCATGCGACAGCATCGGCAACTTTCACCTTTCGCCCGGCAAATCGTTCCAGTCGAACATGCACCACGTTCACGATCTGGTACCTTATCTCGCAGCTGGTCAGCAGCACGATTTCGGACACATGTCAGTACATCTCGACTTGGGTACTCGCGAGCTGACAGGGCAATCACAGCATCAATCGCTTCTCCTTCGCTGCAGAGGGCGACGATGGCTTCAACCGCGAGACTGCAAGACTCAAGCAAAGCTTGAATATCGAGGATCCATTGACGGGCGTTCGCGCGCATACTGAGCAATGTGAGCGGATCCTTGTCGCCAGAGGGGTGGGCTGACCAAGCGCTGGCAGCGAACTACATGTTCCAGTACTTTGTCAAGGTGGTCTCGACAAAATTCAAGACACTAGACGGCAGAACGCTGAGCAGCCATCAGTACTCCGTCACTCAGTACGAACGGGATCTCAGCAAAGGCAACAAGCCAGGCAAGGACGAAGACGGGCACCAGACAAGTCACGGGTACGCAGGCGTGCCCGGGCTTTTCTTCAACTACGAGATCAGCCCGATGCTCGTCGTGCATCGAGAAGAGCGACAAAGCTTTGCGCATTTCATTACATCGACTTGCGCCATCGTCGGCGGCATCCTCACTGTTGCAGGTCTGATCGACACGCTCGTCTATTCAAGTCAGACGAGGCTTCAGGCGGGTGGCAAGTCCAAAGAGGGCCTTGGCTTTGCTTCTGCATCCGGACGATGGCTGTGATATGTTGCATCTGCCTGTTTGTACGCTTTCAGATTCGCGAGAACGCTTCGGAGGCATGAGGAGGTGATTTGCTGACTTGCTGGAGGATCGTCGTCAAAAGCGCGTCGACTGAGCGATCGCCTCTCTCCGAGCTCTGATTCCAACGAGCCTGTCAGACATGCTGCCCCATCGAGACATGTTGATGAGCGGTAGCCACATGCTCCGGCGTGGCTATGCGACCTCGCTCTTGCCGCCACAGCTACCCGTGCCCCGCCCGATGCCGCAGCCAAAGTCAATACCACTACCCGGCAAAGGTTCGACAGACCCACATTAGCTCGAGTTCACGAGCTGATCTGGCTTGTCAGGCAATATTCGGACGCCGACTGACTTCCTGACGGCCAGTAAGAGAGGTTATGAGCAATATGCGGCCAAGATCGCACCTGAAGAGTCTTGGGATACATTCTTTACAAATGACACGACGAGCTTGAAGGCTGCTGCTGTGCCTCCACCAGCCAGGAGGATGATTCTGTGGATGATGAACCGATACAGACTCGGCGTTGATCTGCGCGAGCACGTCAGGGCGCCCAAGAAGCCGAAGAAATTCAGAGGGTGAGCTCAATCCGTCGCCATCTGACGTGCATTGCTGATGCAGGTCACAGATGGGGTCCAAAGGTACAGAAAGGAGTCCGAGTCAAATGAATGCATGCATGGATCACAGAGGCTTGAATCTGAACGTCTCGAGCGTCTTTGAGCGCACTTTGATCCTCGAAGCAGGCACGGGCGACTCGCCTGTCGGACTGAATGGCCCGGAATCGACAACTTTGATGGGCAGAAGCGAGACCGATCTTTTCAGCTTGCTGGCGGTAGTGACCGACGGTGCTGGCGTTTTCGAAAGCGGCTGATGGGAGACTGAGCTCAGAGGTGTGCGTGCGCGAATGTTCCTTGAGATGGTCTCTGTCGTGCTGAATCGAGCGCGCCAGCCTTGCGCGACGTTCTCAATGTGCGCTTTGCGTCTTGGCGAAGGACTCGGCGTTGCTTCTGGCGTCGAGCAGATTCGTTTCGCGTGAAGGGGCGAATCTATAGCTGAATCTTGCGCAGCTTTGGGTGTGCTGGGCAAGTGTTGTCGGGGCGCGAATGCTTTGACTGGACTTGACACGGCCATTGTAGACACGGGCGGTGCCATTTCTTGCTTGACGGGCGAAGATTGCATAGGACTGGTTGGCAGACTCTCGGGCTCGCTCGCCGGCACTTTTGCAGGACTTGAGAATGCCCAAGCAGGCAACCTGGGCGGACTAGGCGTAGAGGTGGGCAGAGTATGGTCTCCGGCATCTTCGGCGATGGACGCTGGCTCGATGAAAATGACCTCGTCCGGCTCAGCGAGGGCAGCTTTGGCTTGTGGACCGCCAAAGAATCTGCTCGCCAATTTCTGGGTGGGTGCCTTTGCACGTTTGCCAGGGCTATTGCGATCGATCTCCTGCAGAGCTTTGCGCTTCGGTTGACTCGGCGGCCGATCTGGCTTCTTGTTGAAGTATGATGTGATTGACGCTTTGCCCTTAACCACTGCTGTGCTTTTCTTCGTATTTGTGGCATAGAATGAGCCCGATCGGCTGCTTTCGGGTGCTGGTGCAGGTATAGCCGAGACTGGGAAAGCGGGGCAAACGTCGTGCATGGGCTTTGAATCGGCAGGATCAAGATCACCAATCGCAAGCCCTTGCGCAATCGTCTCATCGACGAACCTAGCATCCGAATCGTTATCAGTTGTGCAGAAAGTCAACAGGGAAAGATACTGACATGCCAACAAATCTGAGCTCGTCTTGATTGAGATGCTCGTGTTTGACGGGCAAGGGGGTCAGGAATCGCCTCTTCTTCGTCTCGGGATCCCAGACGATCTGATGCAAGAACGTCAATTCCGCCCTTTTGAACTCTCGTTCGTAGTATCGGGGGACACGAAATTGACCATCCAGTCTAACAAATTGGATGACTTTGCTGGCCGTCTTGTACTTCTTGAGCAAGCGATACGCCGTTTTGAGGCCGAGTCCACTGATCGAGTCGAGATAGTCACATCCGCTCAGTATTGCCATCTGACGGAATTCAGTGGCTGTCCAAGAGGTAAAGTTGTACTCTCGACACTTGTTAAGTCGGCTCGCTTTGACTTCTTGACCACGTCCCTCATTATCGAGCTTGAAGATGACCTGATAGACAGCATTAGCCGATCAAGTCAAGAAGGCAAACAACCAAGACGCACAGTCTGACAACCAAAGACGAGAAGGTCGCTGTCTTCTGTGATGATGCCTTGCACGACGCCTGTCTGCTCGAGGAAACGGAGTTGTGCATCTGCTTCGTATGGCGCGACGATAAAGTTGACGTTCTCCTGCTTCAGCATCTGCTCCTATCGATAAGCAGAAGCCTTGCCCATGTGCTGCGTGATTCACCTTGATGACTTGGTAGGCCATTCGAGGAGTAACATCGACGGCGCGTCCGTAAGCTTCACGAGCGGCTTCCTCCTTGCCCTCGGCAGACAACCTCTGGGCTTCCTTGAGAGCGTCCTTCCTCCTACTCGCACGATCCTTCTCCGTCGTCGCCTTGGAAGACAGTGCAGCACCGTCAAACACGAAGAAAGGTTCCACGCCATGGAATCGCAACAGTCTGACTTTGCTCCTCGAAGCCGACACGTAGCGTTGGGTCGTAGCTACATCATGTGTCTCTCGCCAAGCTAATTCATCAGCTTCACCAGCGCGTCCCTTGCCCTTGTCGTCCCCCCGTTGCGGCTTGTCAGGAGGATGTTGTGCGCGTGCTATTGCGTCTGCACACGAGTAGGCGCCGCGATGGAGAAGTACGTAGGCATCAATGGCCAGCGTCTGTCCCTTGTATTGGGACAGATGGACTGCTTCTGTCGCCTCTCTGAGCAGCGGCAACAGGCCAGAGATGCCCATGGTATGCGCGTGGCCCGGCCAACGCGCGACTGGCTCTCTCTGCCTGCCATTGGCCAATTTGAAGCGCGTCTAACGAAACTTTTGACGGTCCATCGAGCCTCAGATTTTCGCGGCTTCACCCAGGACGAGTGCGACGTGCGAGGCAGCTGCAGTAGAGGCTCGGCATGGCAGACAAGCTCATCCGACTCGCTCTGGTCGACTCGGACAAGTGTAAACCGAAAAAGTCAGCTCCTAGCCCGACTCAGCTTGACGACGCTGTTCTGTCAAGCGAAAGCGTGGCGCAGTGAGCTGACGGTGCGCGTACAGATGTCGGCAAGAGTGCAAGAGAGGATGTCCCGTAGTGCGCATGGGAAAACTGTGCATCGAAGTCACGCCGGACTCGAAGACTGCTTTCCTGTCTGAGGAACTCTGCATCGGTTGCGGCAGTACGTTCACAAGGGGCGATGCCCAGCTGGCATCAGCCTGCTGACGAGTGTGACGTACAGTCTGCGTGAAGAAGTGCCCGTTCGAAGCGATACGTGTCATCAACCTGCCTACCTCCCTTGCCGCTGCAGTCACTCACCGATATGGCGCGAATACGTTTAAGCTGCATCGACTGCCAACGCCCAGACCGGGTCAGGTACTCGGTCTCGTCGGCACAAACGGTATAGGCAAATCGACTGCACTCAAGATCCTCGCGGGTCAGCTGAAGCCCAACTTGGGACGATTCGATGTCCGTCGCCATCCATCAAAGCTGACTGACACAAGCTTACGTCTGAGGAACTCACAGGATCCACCAGATTGGGCGGAGATCTTGAAGTACTTCAGAGGGTCAGAGCTACAGAACTACTTCACCAAAGTGCTAGAAGACAATCTCAAGGCGCTCATCAAGCCCCAATATGTCGATCAGATCCCGCGAGCGCTCAAGAACAAGCCGATGAAGGTCGAGACCATGCTCACGTCCAAACTCGAGCTCGACAATTTCGACGCTATACTAGATGCGCTGGACCTGCACAAGGTCCTCGACAGAGAAGTTGCTCAGCTTTCAGGTGGCGAACTGCAGCGGTTCATCATTGCGCTCACTTGCGTGCAGCGCGCCGACGTGTACGTTCTGCTGCCAGCGCAAATGAGAAATGGCTGACGACAGGACGCAAACAGGTACATGTTTGATGAGCCGACTTCTTATCTCGATATCAAGCAGCGACTGAAAGCCTCCCGTATGATCCGTTCATTGCTCAATCCGACATGCTACGTCATCGTCGTCGAGCACGATCTCGCTATCCTCGACTACTTGTCCGATTTTATCTGCTGTCTGTACGGCAAACCGGGTGCTTATGGCGTCGTCACGCTTCCTCAAGGCGTACGAGAAGGTCAGCCTGAATGTGTCCCTTTTGGATTCTGTCCACTGATCGTGAGCATATAGGCATCAATATCTTCCTCGATGGCGAGATACCGACAGAGAACTTACGATTCAGAGACGAGAAGCTTACCTTCAAGATCACCGAGACCGCAGACGATATCGTCATCGAAAAGACCAGAGCGTATTCGTACCCCAAAATGACAAAGACTCTCGGCGATTTCAAGCTGTCTATCGAACCCGGCGAGTTCACAGATTCGGAGATCATCGTCATGTTGGGCGAGAACGGTACAGGCAAGACGACGTTTGTCAAGTTGCTGGGCAACAACCTAGAAGCAGACGATGGCGTTCAAGTGCCCAATCTCAACCAGTCTACCAAGCCACAGACACTCTCGCCTAAGAACGCAGGAACAGTACGACATCTCTTCCTGAAGAAGATCAGAGCGGCAAGCATGACTCAGCAATTCATCTCCGAAGTCATGAAGCCCATGAACGTCGATCCGCTCATGGATCAGGAGCTTCAAACCTTGTCCGGTGGTGAACTCCAGAGAGTCGCCATCGTCCTCTGTCTTGGCCAGCTCAAGGCTGACATCTTCCTTCTTGACGAGCCCTCGGGTAGGGGGTTTCGATGTTAGCCAAAGCTGAAAAAGCTGATCTCGATCGCTCTTCTTACAGCTCACCTCGATGCAGAACAACGTATCATTGCCAGTCGCGTCATCAAACGATGGATTTTAGCATCCCAGAAGACCGCTTTCGTCGTCGAACACGACTTCATGATGAGGTATCTCCACTGCCCTCTCGCAATCTGCTCTCACTCACTCGATGCTGCAGTACCTACCTCGCCGATCGCGTCATCGTCTTTGACGGCCAGCCTGCGATAAAGGCACGCGCGAATACGTAAGGCCTTGCGATTGCTTTTTGCGCTCATCCCTGATAGAATATATGCAGACCTCAAACGCTCTTGTCCGGCATGAATCGCTTCCTGGAGATGCTCTCGGTGTAAGTCAAGTATCTGCATCAGCATCGAACAATTGCTCATTCGGGCTCTTATTGCAGCACTTTCCGACGCGATCAAAATACTTTCAGGCCAAGGCAAGCTGGCTCGCAATCTTGGTCTCCTTTGCATCTGACTCGATGTCTTGCAGGATCAACAAGGCAGGCTCACAATTGGAGACCCAGCAGATGGCAGACGGGCATTACTTCTTCCTCGGCACAGATTAGTCGAAGATCAGCGTCCGTGTCCAGCTCGCACGAGATGGTTGCAAATTGTTTTTACTGCATTTGCTACCATCTCGCTATGGATTTGCGCACTGGTGCTACAACTGGTTTGATCTTGAACTCGGACAAAAGAGACAGATGATCTGAAGCAAAAGCAGAGCTCGGGAAGCCGACGACCTTTTCGAGGTACTTGCTATCCACGGGACCGAGCAGGCCTGTCACGCTGAGCGTGCTGGCGGTATACCATATGTAATCGATGACTCCCTTGAAGCCTGGTGTGTAGTTGGTAAACGGCAGAAGCTCATCACCATGAGAGTAGGCAGAACGGAGGTTGAATCGATGGGCAAGTCCATCAGATGTATAATTGCCATAGATGTGAGACTTGAAGTCGGGATGGTCTCTACCCACTGCGCCGTTCGCTAGGAAATGATACACGCCAGAGGATGGCTCGGAATTGAAATCGCCGCAAACGATGGTCGGAATCTTTGTGCCATCTGAGTAGCTAGGCGCAGTAGTGTAGCCTTCACCGAGATCGCGCTTCGGTGGTAGCTTGCTGAAGGATTGCCCGATCTTCTCTAGCTCTTCCATCAGCATGGCGACTTGCACAAGCTTGACATCCTTGAATTCGGGATCCCAGTAGATATGCGCGTTGGCCACGATAAGCCTTGCGCCCGATTGTCGATGTTCTAGCAAGGTGACGACGGCAATGTTATCCTTTGTCATAACGCGGTTGAACATGTCTTCCGTCTTCTTGAAGTCAGGCCGCCTCATCGCGATCTGGTTGAACTCGATGAGCTGCTGCTCAACGAGCGAGAAGCTACGTGGTCCAACGTTAGCTTGCTCATCGATCTCTGCCGCACTTGGCTTACGTCGTGGATTTGTAAAACGTCGCACAGCCGTCGACATGCCGCTTTTCATCGCTCGACATTGTCCGCGCTCGCGACTTTGGAAAAAAGACGCCTTCGTAATCTTGCTGAGATAGATGATGCAGGAAGAAGTCCTCAAATTGCTCCTGATCGACTTCCTACATACGGTAAGTATTGTCAGTCATGCCTGGCAGTCACGCGCTGCTTCGACGGACCTGTAGACAGAGTATCTCCGACTCATAGGACATAGCTTCTTGCAAAATTAGGTCCTTCCGGTAATCCCACGCTAGCGCCCAGCTTGGCGTGTAGCCGTACATGTGCGCGGTCGCATACTTGTCGTAGAGTATGTTGTAGCATAGCAAAGAGAATGACTCTGGCGCGGGCGCATCTTCGTTCTCTAGCGAGCCCAGATCTTGCGTGTCGAGCGTTATCCAGTCACGATCTGGCGGGGGTAGAGCGATCGGGCAAGAGTCCCGCAAGTAATCGATCAGCGACTTTGTGCCCTTTTCGTCCAACAGCGACCGATGAGTCTCGTTGAGCGGATTGCCCTCTAGACCGATGAGATCGAGCTGATAGAGCGTACCTAGCTCTGGCGGTAAGCTCGACAGGTGATTGTCAAAGGCGAGTAGTTCTTTCAGCCTAGTCAATAGACCTAGCTCTGGCGGCAAGGAGGAGAGCTTGTTGGACGAGACGTCCAGCAATGTTAGGGAGTTGAGCTGTGAGATGGAGCTGGGCAAGACCGTCAAGGCATTGTGGGAAATGTAAAGCGTCGTGAGGAAGGTATACCGGAATATCCCGTCTGACATGTTCTTGAGCGCCATACCGCCAAGATCAAGGGTCGTCCATGTCTGAGCGGGCGCTCCGGCTTCTTTGCCGACGATAGCGCTGACTGCATTAATTGGCGCTTTGGATGAATCCTTCTCCCGCACGCCTTCGTCTGCAGCAAAGCCGCCAGAGGTTGTGCTTGGTGCAGGACCAGTAGTCGACGCGGCAGATGCCGGTCTGTTGAGCCGCGATGGATCGTGAATGGCCACAGCCGAAGAGCTCAGTCCTCGTTGCTGCAGATTGGCAGCGCGCGCATGATGGTGCGGCGAGCTTGACTGCCTCGAGACGTTAGCATAGCTGAGCTGCTTTTGTTGCCATTTCTCGGTAGGATCTCCGCCATTGGCAGTGATCATCATGTTCGATGGCCCGACGCCATTCCCGTTGCCATGCTGGTTGGGCCCATTACCCAGCATCTGATTGCCGCCCACGAGACCGTTCAGGGATCCCAGACCATTGAGCGCTTGGTTATTGCCTTGCGGACCGAGATGATGTTGAGATGGTCCGCCCTGACCTCCATGATGGAGTGGCGAATGGGTGCCCTGTCCGGGATGACCTACCAGCGTACGCTCAATGTCAGTGTGTGCGAGGTCAGGCAGGCCGGTCTGCGCACCAAAGTGGGCATGAGAGCCATACCCGCCGGGCGTGACAGACTGGGCGCCGTTCGGTCCGTAAGCGCTGTAGGGATGCATGCCTCCTGGCTGGCCTCCTCCGTTGCCGTTCCCTCCCACGCCGTTCGAGCCGTTGCTCTGCTGAGGATGGTGGGGCGGCCCATGATTGAAGTGACCGTGCTGATGTTGCAGCATGTCGAGCTGCTGCTGCTCACGAGGGGAGGAAGAGTACTTCCCGCTCGCTCTCCTGGCGTGACGCAATCTCGTCGTCTTGTCCTTGCTCACGGTGCGGGTCAGCCTGTAGCTTGCTCGTTACGACTCCTCCTGGCTGGCTGGACCAGAGATGAACGAACAATCGCTCAGATTGGGTCAGAGCTGCTTGTTGGGCGGAGCACAAGGGATGGCAAGTCGATGTCTTGGGTTCGATCGCCTCTCAAAATGCTTTGCCTGCTTCCTTCTATCCTGTTCATCGTCTGACCTTGCTTCCTCAAAGTCCTGGGCCGTCGTGAGTGCAACAGAAAGATATTCCCATATATGTTGAATTAATTTCAAGCTCGCTCCCTTGTCGCAACGTGAGAAAAGCTGGCAAGTACTCGTGAGAGAAGTCAAAGCCAATGTCAATTTGTGTACGTGACACCTATCTCGCGCACGATGGAGCTCACTGTATACCTCGCGCATGACAGCCTCGAGTCAACTAGCCGCACGCAGTCGGGCGCACACAAAAGCGGGGCTCGTCCGGTCAGGCACGCTCTGGCCTACTAGAGCCATTCCTGTACGATCCACACCTCTTCACGACCCGAGACGAGCAAGAGCCAGCGAGCGCGCTCTTGGTAGAGTCACCTTGTCGCCATGACGGACGACGCGAGCCAGAATGACTACGTCAAGGACTTGGACCATTATGACAAAGAGACAGTCTCTCCCAACCCAAGCAGTAAACGTCGGCGACTTGATGAGCCTGGTCTCGCCGAGCCAGTTGTCCCGGCTGAGCAGACGGCTCCTCCTGCTGCCATCAGTAAGGCGGCGGTTGACGTGTCGCCCGTGCAGCGCGATGCAGAGCCCAGTCCCGATGCCATCGAGCCCGACTCCGCGGACGCACGCCTCGATCGTGTGCGCCAAGCCATGAGAGGCCAGACCCAGCGTGCTCTTGCCGAAGACTCCGATTCCCGCGAGTTTGGTCAGCTCTCGACGGTCACATGCTTCTATCCCTCGGGTGAGCTGGCAGGCTGTCAAAGCGGATGAAGCGCTGAGTCTTTCGGTAGCTGCGCAAAAGTCGTATAGCTCAGAGAAAAGATTCGTCGTGCCGCCTCCGTTCGTTCGAATACAAGGACCTCTACAGACCGCCGCCAGCTTGATGACACTCTCAGCCCATCTCAGATTGACAGACAATACCGTCCTGCTTGACTATACCAGCCCACTCGATCGGACTGCATGCAGAGCTCACTTTGCGCAATTACACATCGGAGGCATCACGAAACAAGAAGGCAAGGAGAAAGTGAAAGGATGTCATCTCGAAGTCTCACTACACAACAAACCCCAGGAAGAACTTCAGCGACAACAAGCGCTCCGGGATATCGAACTGAAGAAGCGCGCTCGCAAGCTGGAAGGTGAGGATGAGCTCATCAGAATCGCTGGCGACTTCAAGAGGCGAGATGAGCGCATTCCTGTGCCACGACTACCGGCCCCCTTCGCTACCTTTGTGTCTGAACAAATCCGCATCGTCTCAAAGCCAGCGGAAAATTCGCGGGTCACCCGACAGAACCCGAAAGGCTACCTGCAGAACGGTTCTCTCATGGGCTTACTGTCTCGACAGAAGAACCAGACCGCTCGGACGCGCTTTCTCACGACCGAGGGAGGATGCTTCACTGGTCACGCAAATCTATGGTCAGCTTTTCGTATCAACGTGATCGAACGGGGCGAGGATCTGGTCGACCACCTCCTCAAGGCAATCGACAATGGCGAAGAGTGGGACCCGTCTGCAGAGACTACTGACCGGCATCTATCCCCGGCTCTGCACATGATGCAAACCCATGAGCTGACACAAGCAATGCCGACGCTACATGAACACGATGTCCAAGTCGGAAGCTCGGATGCAGCATTAGACGGTGTGCCCCTTGCTGAAACTGATAGGCTCCGCGATGAAGAGCAACAACACAAGGGCTCGCCCATCGACGTGCCTATCGACCCCGTTATATCAGATCAAGTCATTCGGGAGATAACACGACCTAAAAGGGTCTCAAAGGCTCGTGCTCACTCGCCGGCATCGAAGCTGGCAATGATGGGCAGTGACGTATCTCGTTCGTTTGACCAGCGCCTGCTCAACAGCGCGGTCAAATACGGCGATCTCATCGTGCTGACGGACGTAAATACTGGCGATCAGACCGGGCCTCTTTGGGTTCGCTCGGTCGAACAAGACAGGACTGTGCCCATGGCTACGGGCCCCGTGAGCTACTTGCAACGGATCGCCCTCCAGCGAGCAACGAAGCCCAAAACACGACCGGCGTTTCTCACTACCAATGCTTTCGATCATAACCCTGTGCGGCCGTCAAACAAAAATCAGAAGGGCAGGGTGAGAACGACAGTTGAGCCGCCACAGCTTCCGCATGGAGAGGATTCCGAGCAGGATTATGCCTCGAACGAGATGGGCGATGGACGCGTGCTCAAGAAGACTGCATTAGCCCCAGACCTCGTCTTCCGCCATGCGCTCTCCGGCAGACCTACCCACGCCGAAATGATCACAGACTCACAAGCTTGGACTGTTCTTCTTATCGGTCAGTATCTCCGAAGATATCGTCATCGGTGCTGATTGCGTTGCAACGTTCAGACAAGTTTGCAGAATCCTTCTTCTGCACAAACGCAGACGGTAGCTTGCCGATCGACACATTCACGCCAATGCCACAGGTCATCACGAAGCCTATTTACGACGATGTCCGCAAGACGCTCGATCTCGCCATCAAACACCTCAGCTACACAACAGAGGATGGCGGCGATACGAGCGTCGAGATATGGATCGGCTCACTAGGACCTTTGCCCGTCGAACTGTCGCAGAGGCCACCTCCTGTCGACGATCTCTCCGTCGTACCCATCACGGCTTGGCTGCCTGCGCTATCTGAGATCTGCAAAGCGGCTAGCGAGGCCTATGTGAACACGCGCTATGAGCATCAAGGCTCCTCATCCCGTCGTCCAGTAGTGGACATCTTCGAGCCCGGCACCGCGACCGATCCTCACAAACAATTCGCAGTCATCAGCGCTCTGGCTATGTCTTCTCAGCCTGGGTCTGCAGCGCAGCACAGCTACGACTTTGGCGACGTCAGCGTTGCACAGACACAGCGCGACTATCTCGACCCTGACTTGCCGGGCATGTCGGGCCTGTCCACCCTCGCTGCCGCAGCCGTTGCAGCAGGACAAGAGCCCGGTGAGCTCGAGTCTGAGCTTGATATCAGCCGTGCATTCGCGCAGCGATCGCATCATCTGCCTATCGCCCTGTTTCGCTCTGCAGATGAAGTCGGCTTCCCCAGTGGCTACGACTTGGTCCTGATGCCTAACGAGATCGAAGGTGTCGTCAGCTGGGACATCACCATTGCAGTATCCACACGAGTACAAGCTTGCTTCGATTGATACAACAACGTGAAGGGTGCACAGAGCATCCGAATGTCTGCTCACCTGACCGGCCACAGATGCGTTTCAGTGTCCCAACTACACGACGCGATGAGGCCGTCCTCATATAAGCTCCAAGCTAATCCGACGACGAACTCGGTATGAGCTGTGTGGACTTTGCGTAGATTTGTACTCTGCGCAGATTTGCCAGACCATTGCAGTTGTGGAGGCTGTCCAATTGTGCCTGGCGACTGAGCATTCCATATTCGTGCAGACATGTCATACGATGCACTAGCCAGCAATGTTGCAGAGTGAGGCGACCAGGCTACTTTGCGTATAGCATAATCGTGTCCAAGCAAAGTCTCCACACAAGCTTGACCTGGCATAGCCGTGGGAGTTGACATTGCGCTGGACGCTTTCCTGATATCGTGTATCTTCACGGTCCGATCTACTGAGCCTGTCGCAACCAGGAATGGCTGATACTTGTTCCAGTCGAGAGACAAGATCTCGGTCGGATGAGCTGGAATCGCTAAGCTCGCGTTCCCAGATGCAGCCGTAGGCGAGTTGAGATCCCAGACCTTGAGGAAGCCATCGGAAGATACGGAAGCGAGCGTCTGAGGCTGAGAAGGCGAAAAGAGCGCTGCATAGACGCAGGCTGAGTGTGCTGGGATGGTTTGTAGTGAGTGCGGCAGCTCAGGGCGCCACTATGCCATGCACTGCACTCAGCCTGACACAAATCCCATAAGAAATGCTTACGAGCTTGATGGTATGATCCCAGGATGATGAGGCAAAGGTGCTCTTGTCGAGGTTGTTCCAATCGACGGAGAACACCTCTCGCTGATGTTCGTGCCAATTGCGTATCGGAAAGTCCTGCCGCATAGCTGATGATCAGCTCGAGGAGGGCGCTCGTGTACGAGACGAACATTGAGTGCGATGTCCCAAAGCTTGATGCTGCCGTCTCCAGAAGCTGACACGATCTGATTCTCGTGAGTTTCAGACCATGCAAGGTCGTAAAGGCCGTCTTGCGTGTCAAACCTGCGTCACTGCTCAAGCAACGGCAGTCAGGCTGACCTGAGAGGACATACGCCTTCTCTACGCCGAGCTGACGAGTCTGGGGCTGGTAACCGAGCAGATGGAGCCGGCCATTGCCGACGAGGCCAAAATTCTGAGAGGAAGCAAGGGCTAGTCTGCCGGGGAAGAAGGGCGACCAGGCGAGCGCGTAGCCTGCAAAGCCGTCTGTCCTACACCGTGTGATGGGCAGCGTCTGCATCCTGCTCGAGCAGGGACTGCCCCTTGGCGCTTAAGCTTTGACTTTGGTGGCAGCCAGTCTGGCCAGTCGCGCGTAGCTCTTTCTTTCTTTCTGTTTGGCTCTGCTGGCGCGCTGGCGTGGGTTGCCACTGAGGCATGGTCTACTCGTGTCAGGTGACATGCACGATCTGTCAGGACACAGAGCCGCCGAGCACGACATGGAGTATGCTGCCCAAGTGCGGCCATCTCTTCCACGAGTCTTGCATCAGGAGCTGGTTCCAAGTCTGGCAAAGGGACAACCCTAACAAGACGCCTTGCTGTCCTTTCTGCAAGACAAAGACGGTCCGCACAACTCACTTTGTACGGTGCCATCTCCAGTCATGCACACTCGCTGCTTCATCCCCCGTCAGACGATCCCATTCGAGCCCGAGGGCCAGCTCGCCTCTACGCGAACAAGTCGACGCGCAGGACGATGTTGGCGATGATCATGAGGCGACTGTGGCAAACCTCAGGCGCAGTCTCAAGCATGCTAACGCCAAAGCAGCTCAGCTGTCGACGCGCTTGTTGCAAGCCAGCGAGGACGGCGTCAGTCTGGCCCAGAGCGTGCTCAGGTTAGAGAACGAAACCGCGAAACACCAGGCAGACAGCTTGCGAGATCTCCACAGGATAGACCGCCTGAACGATCAGCTCGCTAGACAGACCGTGCAGCTCGATAAGCTGCGCAATCGGATCGCAGACAGCCGTACTGAGAAGAAGGATGCCGAGGAGGCTCTCGCAATGTACGTCACCTCCCCGACCATCTGCGGCTTAGTCTGATCCCCCCCGTCAGCCTGCGAGAGACGCACGCAAACGAGATGCGCGCACGGAACGAGGAACACAACAAGCACATACAGGATTCGCTTGTACACGAGGAGGAGCTCCGTGTCAGACTCGATGCCGCAGAGCGACGCCAGAAGGAAGCGTCCCATCGCGCCAATGCCATCGCGCACAGTGTCCAGGCGTACTCCAATCGTGTGAGCGCCGTCCCTCGTGCTTCCCGCGAGTTCGCAATCCTGATGAATTGAATTGCAGTGCGATCGATACAGACGCGAACGAGACGAGGCTCGTGCCGAAATCGCATCGCTAAGGTCTCGCGCTCTCTCAGACTCCGCCATAGACTCGTCCTTGTCGATATCGGTCAAGAGCGGCCGCGGTGCACTGTCGGAGCGCACCAACCTGGGCCCCGGCGTCAACACAATCATGCCTGCGGCAAGCTCATCGAAGAGGCGCAAGCAGTCGGAGAACGACCTTGAAGCAGACTCATCTGTCGCCGATACGTCTGCCTCTGTCGTACTTCTAGACCACAAACAAGGCGACGACTCCCTGCTCGTCGATGACATGGCACCTGATCCTGAATCAGATCTCATCATGATGGACAGCTTTGCGCGACAAGCTATCAGAATGCCACCCTTCATGACTTTCGCCACGCAGGCCATCCGCCCTAACGATAGACCGCGACCACGTCCGAAAGCCGTCGTTTCTGGCGAGCCAAACCATTCCAGAGACGGATTGAGCAGGACCACGATTGACAGGACAAGCATCGATCTGACCAAAGGCACAATCATGCTCGGTCCGAAGAGGTCGAGAAAGATCAAACAGCCCACATGGTGATGCACACTATTTTACAGGCATGTTGTTGTTCTCATCTACGCGCAAAGAAGCCGGATCTTGACTGCGCCGCCGGCTTAACTGCTGCCGCTTTCTGAAGTATTCGAACTAAGTCAGAATTATCGACTTCGCTCGGCGTATCCTGAGGCCGCACAAAGCGCTGCGAGGGCTGCAGAGGGTTCACATTGACGATCTTTGTCTTCTGTGTTTGTGTGCACTGCGACGAGCCGCCTAGCAAATTGCTTAGAGACGTCTGTCTCGCCAGCGGCTGGTCCATCTGCTTTAGCGGCAGTACGTGCTTCTGAGCCGAGTCAGCCTTGCGTGCCTTGAGCTGAGCAAAGACAGGCTTGGGCTTGAAAGCCTGTTGCGCGCTCCTTTTGCGTTCATTGGCTTCAGATTGCTGTACGCGCGCAGTTTCCGCCTCCAAGTGCGCTTTGCTCGTCTCTGCATGCCGTCTGGGCGAGAAGACTGCAACGTCAGTTGGATATCGGATCAGCATTGAGCAGTTCGCTTCGGGCAGCAGCTTTCTTGCAGAGCTTTCGGACCCTTGTGAGCCTGGCTCGCCTTCGTCGTCGCTGCCATGCTCAGAGACGGCTGGCCGTCTGGTCGGGGTGTCGGACACGACACTCGCTCTCAACTGCGAGTCCGATGCTTTCGCAAAGACGGACATCTCCGACCTGATGTCATCTTGTAGCGCCTTATAGTTCATCGGCGCATTCGAGTAGATCCTGCCCGGTCCGTTGTCTTGCATGACGTACGGCGTAGCAAGCGCGGCGGACGCTGCCGGCTCGATACCGCTTGTCCTTCGCATCTCGTCGATCGCGACAGACACCGGCTTGTGAAGCAGCGCTTCCTCCATTGTTGCACGCCAGCTCGATGCCTCGGACGAGTATCGTTTAGTGCGAGCGATGCGGGCATACGTAAGCACGCTCGACATCGACAGATTCTCTACAAAGCAGGCGAGCTCGGAGGGCTTGATGGCAAGCTTGAAGGCCATGTTGCCAGGCTGACGCTTTGCAAATAATCCAACAAGCGCATTTGTACAAGACGTGCCCCTCAAATCTGCGGAAGAGTAAGCCTTCTGCCTGCCTGCCTGTGCTTGTAGCTTACCTAGACACGAAAGGTGGGGCAAGGCTGCAAGTGCGACGATGTGCTTGTCCTCTATCTTGGGCAATGCTCGCACAGACAGATACTCGAGTAGACCGAAAGAGACGTATCGATTTGGATTGCCAGTGCATTCAGCGCAGCGTACTACATGCATGATACCTGCATCCGTCAAACGAGTGTAGTCGAGCCGTAGTGCCGCCAGTGAGAGCGAGACAGTTGGCTTGATGAGTGTGAGAATGTCAGAGTCGGCAAAGGCAGTCCTACTCAAATCGAGTGTTGTGATGAAGAAAGGCGCAATATCTAGCGATGCCGGCGTGTGTAGAATACGAAGTTCCTCCAGATCGTACAGATCCAAGCCGTGATAGGTTCGATGGCGTAGAGAGAGCTCGCATTGAGGGACCTCGCCATCCTGGTCGAGAGGAGTTGTGCCGTGCGTGAACGCAAACGTCGACCAGAGCGTGAAGCTCAAGACGGGGTCTGTACAGAGCGCATAATCGAGCTGTTCATCCAAGAGGGTATTGGCGAGCTTGTCGGGCAGCACAGCGACGCCGGAAGCTCGACAGAGCCCAAGGTCATTCAGGAAGCTCGGGTTGTACAGACTATCCGACAGCTTGTCCACGCATATCTCGTACAGAGTCTGTAACCGTCCGATCTTCTTGCGAGATACTCTAGGGCGCCTGCGATCCAGCACCGTTCTGCTCGTGCGTGAATGGCCACAATCGGCGTCGCTCAATACATCTCCAGCGCTGTTGATCTGCCAATTGCTCGCGAGCTTCTGCGATTGTGCCGCTGCAGCCTTCTTCCATCTGCGTTGTGGCGGCCAGGCCTGTCCGTTCCATAGCGGTGCTGCGACATCACGATCCATTGAGGGGAAGGAGAAGACGCAAAGGAGTCCGGACGCGACTTGCTATCGCGCTAACATCAATTCAAAAGAGACGCGTGCAGCCGCGTGCATTGATAAATCGTGAGGCTCGAAGACCCAGGAATCTACACCTCATCCGACATGACCGAGTCCCTCTGCTCCTGCTACAATCTGCCCGATGGACGCTCCCAGATTGCCCAGATCTGGTAGGGATTCAGCGCCTGGTCACCTCACACACAGTCAGGACTCACTGCCCGGGAAGCTGGAAGCGACAGTATTCGCGATTCCCTTGGCTAGCGTACCTGCAGCATTGCCATCATAGCTGCTTGATTTTGAGTATGTGCTAGAGCCTTCAGAAGCGCTAGAAGCCTCAGTAGAGGAACCTTCCTCGGCGCTGTCTGAGCCTTCCGGAGTGTTGCCGCACTGACCATGATGCTGCGTTGCGTCAGCGCTGTCCTCCTGTCACATGTTGACTGACATGATGGCGATGCTCGCCAAATGGCACGGCGAGAGCGACGGTGAAAAAGATCACGATTGCGAAGATTGACCCTCTCATCTCGTGTGTCAAATCAGAGGCGCAGATGCAATGCACGCTTTATGGCCCAATTTGGGCTCGTCATGCACGATGATCCTCTTGCATGTCGTGCCTTGTCACAAGACTGTGCTTGATCCGCGTAGGTCCGAGCGCTAGGTGAACCCGGCGTGCAAGACCTGCTCAGTCGGGTCGAAGGCTGCTGGCGGCACAGCGGACGTAGAAACAGGCGGAGAAACAAGCAATGGCTGAAGCTCAGGTCGTGGTGGCGCTTGAGGGCTCGGCTGCTGAGGAGCGGGTGGTATTGGGATAGGTGCGGAAGTAACGGGAACCGCCGCAGGCTTAGGAGCAGGTGGGATATCTGCTCCAGTTGTCCGCGTCGATTTTGATCCAGTTGCGACGGCAACAATTTGTGCTGGAAGATCGGCAAGGGCGGAGAACCCAAACGCGCGCGCAGACATTGAGATATCCGGATAAGGCGGAGCTTTCGAGCTAGGTGGGGCGCCGTCACCAGTCTCTGGTAAGACTTTCAGACCACCTAGCTCACTGCCTTGGCTCCGTTCAAGCGTCTCTCGCGTGACCATCTTCGATGCATTGATAAGCGCTTGTACAGTGGATCAAAAATTGGCTTACTTCAGCTGAGCAGGTGCAGGTCATCACCCAAAGCATCATTATCCAGATTGTACTTTGCATCGGTTATGACACCGAGACCGACGACCGGCAGATCGTACGAGGCGCTGCGTTCATGCTATGAATGGATGCAGTGCACGCTGAGTCTGGGAAGGCCCAAAGCGTTGACCCCTTGCCGAGTACGGGCAACGTCATCGGTGCTCGTGGGACGCTGCGGGATGCGTATCGCCGCCTGAGGAATAGAGCCGAAAGGCTGCTGAGCTAGCTGGCTGAGGATGTCAGGGAGAGCATGCAAACCATGACTCTCCAACATGCCAGGATCGATACGTCCAGAGCATCAGCACGAAGGCATATCATCCGTCCCATGCGTATGCCTTCTGTAAACTTGCACAGTCTGACATTGTCTCGAGTGTCGCATTGCATTATAGGTAACATCCAGCGTAATTTGCGCTCTAATTGATAATCTCTTTGGGTGGGGTATGGTGAGCAGGGGAAGGCGTATCGACTGCTGACTTCTCGTCCAATTTGGCTCCTTCCAATGAGCTCGCTTCGCCCTTCTCGTCGGCATCCGAGCTGCCCGGACCGTCTGCGCGAGCGAAAGCGAGCAAGGCCGCAATATCTTTCGGACCTTCGTAGTGGGTCCGCGCCCAGGCGAACCACCAGATGGCAGCGAGCAAGGCTACTATGGCAAGCACGACAACCTGTACGACACGTCAGCTTTCAGTGCAGAGTAGGACTGCTTACACATACCGCATAGTTCATTGTTGTGCCGTCGACGGGCAAGAAGGGCGGGAAAAGGAATAAAACGGTGGTATATACGATGAAGAGAACACCAAAGGCAGCGATGGGCGGGCCCCATGTATCTCCGAGGCTGAAAGGCGCTTTCCCCACCCCTGGTGGTCGAAGGACTCCTCTGCCCCTGAAAAGCAAGATCGCTACCGGAATAGAATAGGAAATGTTGAGTAGAATGACGCTGCTCGACAGGATGGCATTGAGTGCGGCAGACGAGCCTAAGAATATGCAAGCAAAGATGATCGGAATGAAGACACTGAGCACGATGGCATTGACAGGAACTTGCAGGCGCTTGTTGACCTTACCGAAAAAGTTGCCAAAAGGTATGATCCCGTCACGAGCACAGATCCACGTCACGCGTGAAGCTGCGGTCACAGCTCCCGTTGCAGCGAAAGCCTGACAGCCGATATTTATGACGAGAAGACAGATCGCGCCAGCCTTGCTGCTTGTTGCTTGGTAGTAGATCTGAAGTAGTGGGCCAGACGCGGCGGTAGTGACGAGATCGAAATCGTTCAGTGAGAAGAGAACTGCGATCAAGAAAAAGAACGATGTGAAGACGCCAATGAGGATTGAGTAAACCATCGTTCGAGGACCTTCTCGGGCGGGGTTTGGGATTTCCTGGCAGCCATCTGTCAAGTCATGAAATGCGGACTGAAAGGCACAAGCATACCTCCAGAACGTGGCAAACCGAATCGAAAGCTGTGAGACCAAACGCAGCCTGCAACAGACCAAGCTGCCATGCGAAGCCGTCCGGCCAGCCAGTCGCATTATAGAAATTTGTGAAAACGAAGCTGCCAGACTGAAAGTTGCCGGCAGCAGTCGAAAGTACGACGATCATGATGACAAACATGCCCGAGACAGACCAGATCAGTGCAGTCTTGTTGAGTAGCGGCAATATGACAATGCCGAAGATGTTGATCAGGCCAGCACCAGCTATGAAGACCACGTAGACCAGAAAGATATGCCACCTCTTGAGCTCATAATTGTCATATTGAAGGGCTATGATGTCTGTGATCAGAGTACCTGCAAGTGATCCGTTGGTCGAAGTCAATGCTTGCCAACCAATGAGCATGGACCACCCGGCAGCATAAGCGATGCCTCTCGCGTGCTCTGGCTTCGCGATGAGATAGCTGATGTGGTATTGCCCGCCGACCGTGGGATAGACGCTGAGCAATTCACCGAGGGAGGCGGCGATAGCCCAGGTAGCCAGACCTGCAGGAACTATGCCCCAGAGCACAGCAGTGGGTCCACCGGAGCTGATAGAGACGCTCAAAGAGGCGGCCATGGCTGTCCAGCTGTTGAGGATGGCGAAGCCGAGACCGAGAAGCGACAGGAAGGAGAAGCCTTTGCGCAACTCGGCTTCCTTTGCTTTGTCGTGTACATCGATGTGCGCCATCTCTGTCTGTGTGTGACCGAGATTGCCGGGCTCGTTTGATACGACTGGGCGAACTTCGGATGTGGTGGCCATGACGCGTGTCCCTTTTGGCTGCGCAACCGATGTGATGCTCGTCTAGTCGATGCGCAGGATACCAGTGCGTCTCAGGGCTCCGCACGGTGCGACAAGGGTGAGTGGACGGCCAGAGTTGGAGTCGTGCGGTTCGAGATAAGAGGAAAGCGAGTCACGCGCCGGCTGGGCCTCCCTTCTTTTTTTATTTTTTTTGGATACGCATGTCGCGTGGGGAAGCTGGAGGGGTCTTGCGGAGCTGCTTGTCCGTCGAGGAGGATCTGCAAGATGTCAGGGTACCACAGGCAAGTATCCGGACAGCGGCCGCACAGGTCTGTTCGGCTCTGAATGCGCAAAGTTTGCAAAAATGGTCCGACGAGCTGCTTCATCCTCGACCTGACCTTCATGCGGAAGACTTCATCGCCTCCTGGATCTTCCTCGTCTCCGTGCTCAACTTCTCTTTCTGGTCTGAGCGCCAAGAGGGTCGATATGCCGTGCAGTGGCGTTCCGGCTGCGACGGCAAGGGCGACGAGACCAAGCTGCATACTGGCTATTGGTCCTTACTAGCTTGTCTCCATCGAGCCAGGGAGGAGCAAGGAGACATCATTGTATGGCCCAAATGGTATGCAAACGCTAGCGATGCTCAGCTCGCGCATCTCTTTCGCAGCGACTCGCCCGAAGAGATCCCGCTGCTTGACGAGCGCATGAAAGTGATGCGAGAGGCTGGTCAGGTGCTGCTCGAGGTACGTACAGTGGGCGAGCTCATCATCGCAACTCATGCATGCTCAGCAGTCATACAAAGGCACGTTTGTCAATATGATCCAAGAGGCACAGTGCTCTGCGACGCGACTCGTACAGCTGCTCACTAGTCAGATAGCAAGCTTTGACGATCGTGCAGAGCTGAACGGCAAGCAAGTGTTGCTTCACAAGCGTGCGCAGATCTGCGTGGCAGAAACATGGTGAGCTTTGCTCCCAAGCCTGGACCAGACAGTCGACTCACTGCGACACGACCACGTAGGGCTGCGTTCGGAGGCAAGGGGCTCGGACGGTTCGATGACATAGACGAGATCACCTGCTTTGCCGATTACCGAGTTCCGCAGATGTTGCACCAGCTCGGCGCGTTGGTTTACTCGGACGAGCTCATCACCAAGCTCGAAAATTTGGCTAACATGCCGAACAAGAGTCGGGAGGAAGCCGAGATCCGAGTCGGCACGATACTATCGGTCGAAGCACTACGAGCAGAAGTAGCAAAGCGGCTGGTGGACGAGCAACGCAAACCGCCTAATGCCATCGAACTCGACTTTTACATCTGGACACTCGCAAAATCAAGGGAGAGTGCAGGAACGTTGACGACGCTGCCACACCATCGCACCCGGTCTTGCTACTACTGAGCGCATACATTGGTGCACACTAGACGAGACATACAGTCTACTGAAAGGCAACGTGCTCTAACGCGATACAGTGGGCAACCTGCTATAGGGCAAATGCAGAGATCTGAGCGAGACGAGCGACTTGAGACTGCCCCCTCGACTGTAGAGAATGGTACTGGCAATGACGAGAAGACCGCCAAAGACTGCGCCTGGTGTGATGCGAAAATCGAACATGACTGTCGACACGACGAAAGAGAGCAAGATGCTCAGTGAGGTCGCAAAGCCTTTCGCAATATTGTCCGCATACTGCAATTGCACATGAGCGCAGCAAAACTGTGACTCTTGCCCGAGCTCACCTTGATGACACAAGCGGCGAGGAGTCCGCCAACAATCTGAAGCAGGACTACAAACCAGACGACGGGCGAGAATCCGTCGAGGAAGCTACTGAAGCTGCCCGATAGTGGCGCGAGTGCGCGTGGGAGATCCTGTAGCGAGACAGACAATTTGCTGTTCTGCGCATCCCACCACCATGGACTCGAATCTTGGGTCCACATTGCTAATGCTTCCCGGTTCGATTCGAAGATGACAATGACGAGACTCATTGCGAGTCCAAAGATGGAAAGCTGGACATTGCGGACCCATAAGCCGCTCGAGCGTGGTGACGATGTCTCAGCCGTCACGTTGACCATGCTCGCGTCCGAAGTAGCTTGAGCCGTTTGAGCAGGTCTTGCCAGTGCAGGACTCTTGAGACAACGCTCGAAGAAGGTCGAGGCGAATCCGCTGGACATGCAGGCGAGTGTGACAGCAATGAGACCGACGAGCTGGTTCATGCCGTCGTTCGAGGTGCCGTCTGAGCCTTTGTCGTGCGAATCGTCGCGGGCGGAAAGCTGAACGGCGCCAACACCGAGCGAGAGTATCAAGAGCGATAGCCACTGTACGTTGCTCAGACTTCGCTGCAAGAGCAGCACAGAGCAGAGCGCCGTCGTCAAGATCTGCACAAGTATGAGCTGAATCATGAACGTGCTGGAGAAGGCTCACCTTGAGCTGATAGGTGATTTGGAAGAGAGGCACGGATAGGTTGGATGCGGCGAGGTATTGCAGGTTGTTTTGTATTGTGAACATGATAGCAGGCACAGCCAAGAGCCACCAGCCATGGCCAAAGACTTGCAACTTGAGCTGTGACAGGGTAGTGGTCCAATCTGGTGGATGACGAGGAGGAACGGCTTTCTCGTTGCCGGAAGCGAGATCAAAACTGATACTGCTGCCGTCTGACGGTGTCGTCTCCGGCGTGATACTCGAGTTGTCCGAGCTCGAAGACTTTGGCCCGTCACGCGAATTGCTCCGACTCGACGTGCTTTCGAGAGATCTCGCACGAGAATACGATGGCAGATCCGAGCCCGATAGTCGCTTGAGTAGCAAACTCGAGTCAAAGGCAGTATGCGCGCGAGAATAGCCCATGTGATCGCGCGTCTCCCGGGTCACATCGCGCAGCGCGAGCAGAGTACTCAAGACGAGCTTGCCAGCTTCTGTAAGTACGACGGCAGACGAGGCCTTGTAGTTGGGCACCGTAGGATCTCTGTGTACTCGCGAGTGATGCATGAAGAGCGTCAGGGCCGAATAGTGTAGAGCAAGCGCAGCGAGCGAGAGAGATCGAGGTGAGATCCAGGAGGAGCCCGCTCCTGAGTCCGCTAGCATATGCGCGCTTTCTGACAGCCGCGAGACGAGTGTGGGCCGTACGTAATGGCGAGTGGCAATGGGGGATGTTATGGGATCCAATGCGCCCACATCATGGGGAGGATTCGCTACTTGCTCTTGATCTGCGTGCAGCTGATACAGCCTGCGAGACTGATCACGGGAGGGCGCGATGGGTGGAGTGCGATAGGTGCTCATGCCATGCTGTTCGCGTCGCCTAGCAGCAATATGGTCAGCAACGCCCTCGTCGCTTTTGTACGCGCCGTCGCCAGTGGATGGGGC
The DNA here is from genome assembly GCF_000708205.1 of Mixia osmundae IAM 14324. Taxonomy (NCBI): domain Eukaryota; kingdom Fungi; phylum Basidiomycota; class Mixiomycetes; order Mixiales; family Mixiaceae; genus Mixia; species Mixia osmundae. Next base: position 840,704 of record NW_014575560.1, on the reverse strand, counting down.
TATGTTCTGCAAAAGTCCGCTGAGTGGTATACTTGATACAGATACGTCCCGAGATCTCCGTCTGAGATGGCCCGCAGCCCGTTCGGTCGGACTGTTCGCGTTGGCCAGCTTGACGACCTTGGCATCGACTTGGCTCCCTCTCCTTGGCGTCTGCGCGCCGCTCCTCTCTGGCTCTGCACTCGTGCTTGCTCGAGCATTGCGCCCGTCGTATGACGCCATCGTTGACGGCGTCTGTCCCTGAATCGCAGCAGGAGCAGCTCGTGGGTGCGCGAACAAAGTGACGGTCGCCGGTCGTTCTTATGTTGACAAGGCGATGCGTGGTTGCTCCGCCTGTCGAGCGGTCATAGGCCACCGGTGCACCGCTGCTTGCTATTTCCGAGTTAACCAGGCAGTGTTGTGGCGTCAGTTGCAGCTGCTTGCCGGCCTGCCGCGGTGCGATCGTCATGCGAAACGCGTCGTCCTTTGCTGTTCCGCCGAAAAAGAGATGCCACACAAGCGAGCCAAGAAGAGCATTCGAGATGTGCAAAGCCAGCAAAGGTGCATCGCTTCTTCCACGCCGCGAGTATGACAGAGCTGAGTTGAAAGATTCAGGGGCAATGACCTGCCTCCGAGCGAAAAGACGACCCAAGGCAGAAAAGATCTCGGCGGCCTGTCCAAGACGATGTACAGGGTATTGAATGCCGAGAAGATACGCAACGAACGCAGGCAGAGGTTGGCCAACGCTACCGAGCCCGCTAAGGATGCAGAGACACGCAGCGCTGTGCAATCACGGCAAGCTCTCAAGGTACGCACCGCCGCCTTGACGATGAAGCATGTCATCTTATGCTTCAGTCTACTGCGTACACAGGCCAAGGCAAAGGAGCTCAAGCAGCTACCCGGAGAAAGCGACAGGCAGTTCAATTTGCGAGTGGAAAACACACTTCAGCCCGGCATCCTCAAGGCGATGCGTACTTCGAAAGCCAGGGCGAAATCAGACAAAGTCGTCGCCCACAAGAAGACGGCCAAGCAAGCTGCTCCGGCGACAGAAGCACTCAATAGTGAGCAAGCCTCGGACGAACAAAAAAAAACCATCAAGACTTTTGCGACTGCACAACCGAAGCGACTGAACGACGTTGTGCAGGCACCGCCTACATTCACCAAGATGCCCAGAACGGCGAGTATGACCACTCAGGCTTCTCGTCTGCCCATCTCGTTGTCTCAACAAGAGGCAATCCAGCATGAGCGTCAAAGGGCAATCGAGCATTACCGATCCCTCAGGGCTGGTCAAGCTCACTCTCTTCATCATGCAACCTTGCCGAATATTGCGCCAGCATGACGTTTGCATCATCGCTCTCGCAGACCTATCAACGTCTTGGTTGCCCACGACATCCATCGGCCAAACATGCCTTGCTGCAGATTGATCAGCAAGGGCTCTGCGCCATACGTGGCAAGCAATAGCCCCGCGAGACCGACGGCGGCCAGCATGAGCGTCTGTCGCTGCCATGCCAAGTCTTGACGGAGCGGTCGCGTCGGTGCTGGCTTGTCTTGCTCTTCCGCTGGCGGCGGGTAGACAATGTCGGCATTGCGACGCAAGATCTCTTCCGCCTGTTCGGCGGGAATAGGTGGGCCAGATACCCGCCATGTATAGACGGCACTGCAAGGTCCCAGTATCTCCTTGGCGCGCACATTCGGTCCATCGAAAGGATACCGAGCATACAGGTCGAGTGTGCTATCGAGGATGTCTTGCAATAGGATGCCCTTGCGCTTTGCCGATGGAAGTGGTGGCGTCAGAGGCGGTGTGGGCATGAGGGCGGGTACATCGATGTCCGGGTCACTGTACAGACCTTCGTCATTGTTCCCATCCTTTGGCGGCGGCGACATGGGCAAAGGCTCCTCTGGCTCGAGCAGCAGTACAGGCATTCGAGCGAGTGTTGTATGCAATACCGCCGGATCGTCTGCCAAGTCTGGATCGATCTCGTCTAGATCGCCCTGTTTCGTGAGCAATATCTGCACCGCAACATGAGCTAAGGCAGTGTGATAGGCGAGACTGCTCACGGCGACGCCAAAGTAGGCTACTAAGATGGGGTTGTGCGCGAATAAAAAGTCAAATAGCCGTGCAGATACGTCGAGAGAGGTGATGTCGTGTGACATCAAGCAGAGGACCCATGAGAGTGAGAAATAGGGTAACGCAGATGCTCTGATGCCCTGTCAGCTTTGGTGCGCGTATTCCACAGGATCAACGCACAGATTGACGACTTGAGACAGGGCCGGCGAAGCTTGGTCGAGTATGCGCTTGAGTACCCTGCGCATGATCTGGCTTGGTAAGGATTGCGCTGCAGGCAGTAGGCCATACCTGAGATAGCCAATGACCGGATCCATGCCGAATCCCATGGAGTCGCGGATATGGTAAAGACTGAGATGCTCGACGCATTCGATCGTGTCTTCCACGTCTTCCAGGCTGAGCAGAATGACAGAGACGATGTCGTGGAAGCCCTGCACAGGTGTATGAGCTTGAGAAACTGACGCATGTGATCTCGCTCGCCTGGAAGTAGCTCAAGGCAGGATGTCTGCGAAGCGTCGAGACGATGACTGTGTTCAAGTCTTTTTGCAGCTCTTGCTTGCGAGCTGGCGTGGCATCTGTGCTGATCTTATAAGCCGAAGTAGTAGTGTGGGGCAGCATGACTCGCTCTGAGGGTAGTATATAAAGCTGCGGTTGACGTCCATAGCCACTTGACCTTCGTCTCTGTGCGGTGTCACAGGCTGCTCTGATGGTGTAGCACCATCATCAGAGGATGCCTTGTCCGTGTCAGGCTTGCGCCGTCTCGGTCCTGCCGTGGCAGACTGGTTGGTACTTGTGGGTAGAGTGCCCCCGAGCAATAGAAGCCTGAAGAAGGGGCATCCTCAGACACGGATGACTTTGCTAGCGACTCAGTAGACGTACCAAGCCTGAGAGCGTAGACCGGAAGCAGAGAAGCCGTTGTCTCGGCTTGCAAGTCGACGCAACGCAGCCACGTCTCGCCGATCTATCGCTGCTCGCACCGCCTCGTCGTGATTGAGCTGCGAGTTGAGAGCTTGCGCAGTGGGTGTTGAAGCCGCCATTGGCAGACTCGTCCCGGTTCCGCGACGTAAGCGCTACGATAGGCTGCGCCTTGGGGGTCGAGCCGAGACCACGACGATAGAATCGATGACGCGACAGGCGCCAGCGCTCCAAGCCCGAGGCTCACTTCGCGCCCATAGGCTTGCTCGCTCAGGTCCCGCGTCAACGTCAGACACGATGCACAATGTGCATGCGATGCTTCCTATCTAGACGCGCAAAGCTGGAGCCGAGATGACTTGATCCAGTCCATCCATACGGCATCGAGCTTATCCGCGCAAACTCGTGGTCCTTTCGACATCCTCTGCGCCTGCAATTCAGCTGTGTAGCGATTGATACTTGATATAGCGATGGTCAGATGCTCTCAGCAGCGCGAGGCTTATTCTGTCCAATGTAGTGCACGCACTTAGCGATCACCGCGCAAATTCGTAAAGATCTGGTCAAGAGCAATCCATCATACCCGCGCCAGCTGATCGAGGCTGCTCCAGTCGCAAGATATCTTGCATGATGTAAGCGGCAGCGTACCTTCTACGACTGTTACAATGGCTGAACACGGCGAGGCGAAACGCCGTCTCTACAGGTAACAATGTGGCGAAAGTCAGGGCGCATTACTTCTGTTCGTGAGCTGAACCAGGCACCCGCAGGTGATCTCAGTCATCCTTCATTCTAGTCATGTATGTAGCACCAATGTCGTTACAAGGCCTGCTTTAGACCGTTGCATGATCCTTCTCGGTCAAGCGCATGGAGTGGCGTCGCATGAATGACGCGCAAGATTGTGATAAGCTAAGCTGACCGCCCTCCTCTGGACTAAGATGTCGCTCAATTCGTCGGGTGCGTGCAGTCTGTGACTGCTGCTTGGTAGTGCTGAGCGAAGCATCAGAACTCAACCCTAGCCAGGGCGTCGACATTCCAAAGGGTATGCCCCGCTTATCACTCAGAGACGAGCAGCTCTAAACACACAATGTCTCAGGTCTCATGAACCCGACTGACAGCAGCGTGTATGGCGACAAGGTCAAAGACAATGACACTACGCAAAGTGCAGTTGACTACCAAGCCATGGCCGAGCGTGCCAATGACGAGTCTGCCAATAACATTGGCGCAGCAAAGATTGCGCCCCTCAATGCCAATGACGAAGCCGAAGAGGCGAGCACGACGGGTGTGATGGGCGATAGCGTCAGCTCGACGATCGACAGCGTCATTGACTCGGTCAAGAAGACCATCAGCTAAAGTTTTGCGTGCTAGTATTTATTTCGACAACAGCAAAAGAAAGTGACAAGTGTGCTACTTCTTTGGAGATGCAAAGAATGACGTGATCTTCTGAGGCTTGCCATGCCCATCATCCTCATCGTCGCTGATCTCCAGTGGTTGCTGAACCCGCCGAGGTGTGTTCTTCCGCGCCTTCTTGGCGGGTTTCTCGTCTGTCTCTACATCACTAGAGCCAAGCTCGATGACTTCTTCCTTCACACGCTTAGCAGCAGGTGTAGGCGATTTCTTGATGCTGTCTGCGAGCTTATCGCCTTCGTCTGGATTGAACACCAGACTGGCTTTCTCGTCACTTGGCGAAGCTGCTTTGACGGACCGCTTGCCTTTGTCCGGACTGGTGGACGCCTGCTTTGCGAACATGGATGCAATGTTGCCTTTCCGTTGGGCGACTGGCTTGATGAAATCAGGAGAGTTGTTGCCCACTTTGCCCACTTCGGGCGGCACGGCATAGCTGCAGCATACGTCAGCTTGGCGGATTGACATCTTGATCGATGAGCTACCAGTCCAGTGGACGATCTAGCGGCTTGAGAAGTGCTGCGACTTTCGCATCCCAGGGATGATCAGCGTCAAGCCAAAGCTGTCGAGCTTCCTTGGTGGCAAGAATGACGGGCATGCGATCATGCAAGAAGTTCAGTTGATCGTTCGATGCCGTCGTGATGATGGTATAGCTCATCACGGCCTCCTGCTCACCCTCGTACCTCACAGAATCCCAGAATCCCGCAAAGCACATCAGCCTGTCGCCCTTCATCTTCGTGAAATGGGCCACTTTGTCCTTTGCGCCCTTTTTCTGCCATTCGTAGAATCCCTCGGCGATGACGATGCACCTCTTGTGTCGCATGGAAGTCCACATCCCACCCGCGCAGACTGTATCGTCGCGAGCATTGATAGTCTTGAGCTGACCGACTTTGTCGGCGCGCTTCATCCAGTGCGGGATCAGTCCCCATACTGCCGCGGTGGTCATCTCATTGGCCGGTGCACTCTTTGAGGTTGCTCTCTCGTGACCCTCAGCGCCATCGTCGTTGTCTTCGCTCGACGGCGAGCGTGATCGACGGATGATGGGGTTGTGCGTTCGTGGAGCGATATTGTACCGTCCGGCCTCGTAACGATCGCGATCGGGCCATTGAGTGTCCTCGAGACCTTCTGTACCATCGAGCGCGGCTACGAGCTCCTCTGCATCGAGCCCGAGCGCATAGCGTCCGCACATTCTGGCTGGACGGAGATTTTGCGGAGCGTTGGCGCGCAGAGGGTTTCATGAAGGTGCGCACGTGATCGAGGGCTGTCTCGCGCGTGACTGCGGTTGCCATTGTTCTATCCGACGTTAGCAGAGACAATCAGATCAGCTCAGCGTTTTTCAGCAAACACCGCATTCTCACCTATACGCCTCGACAGGCAGCGATACCCACATAGTGTCCGACGAGGTGTGTCCGAGCTGTTCGAGCTCTGACCTCGACTGCAAGCTCATTGCTATTGTCCCGGTCAGCAAAAAGTTCCTCTGTCTCGACAACACTCTCTTTTGCCCGTCCGTTGCTACTCACTTGTCTGCGCTACTCCGAATGCTGATGTCAGTCCTGATGACAGCTTTGCATCCTCTAGAGTCCGTCCTTTTGCCAAAACACGCCAGGCTAGCCTTATCGACGCATACATCAGGCAACAACAAGCCATGGTTCGGTTATCTACACTTGCGCTAGGCCTAGCCACAGTCACGGTCGCTTCTGCCGGTCTGCTCGGTACGACACCCAATCACAAGTCGCTCAGCAAACGACAAGCGAATCAGGCCCTCGATCCTGCAGATGTGCCCTGGTGGGCCTACGACGCCGACGCACTCTACCATATCAGGTCAGCCTTGTAGCTCACAAGATAGCACTATAACTGACTCTGGAAGACAGGTATCACTGCTGGCTTTCAATGGCAGCTTATGCCGACTACGACACTGTTTGCCCGACTGTCTTTACCTACGACTCTCTTGGCAAAGCTGGCGGCGATACAAGCCAAGCTCCGTGGACACCCATTGGTGCTTTCTACACCGAGAGTGGTCTGCAAGGTTATCAAGTCATCATTCCCGAGAGTAAGTCTCGCGCTCTTCAGGGACAGTCTGTTGCTCATAGCGCAACAGTGGACAAGGTTGTCATCGTCTTCAGAGGGCTTTACGGCTGGGAAAGCTTGCCTTCCGAGCCCTCGTCTCTCGAAGCACTCAATCTCGGTTCGGGCTGCAGCAATTGCACTGCGCATACCGGCGCACTCAATCTCTACCTCGAAGCCAAGGCCGCCACCAACAATTGGGCAGCTGCAAAGGCAGCAGTCGCATCAACCGGTCACAAGTTCTCTGTGACAGGTCATGCTTTCGGCGGAATGGTTGCCCAGATTGCCGCGCTCGACTTGGGCTACAGCGGCAATGTTCACTACTCTCACTCGCAAGGCGCGCCCAGAGTCTTCAATGCGCCTGCTGCTGCTTTCTACGACAACCTCTTCCAAGGCGAATCAAGCCAGCGTGCAGTCGCCAACAATGACTCCGTTGTTGCTACCATTCCGGAATCGTCCAACTACACCTTTGCCGGTACCGGCGTATACCTCTGGGGCTACAATTCGACCGTGAGTTTCTTGCAAAGTCTCTCCTGATCTTGCTGATGGTAATGGCAGTACGGCATGAACATGGAGATGTGCTGGTACGACAACGAGAACCCACAGTGTGCAGGTGGCACCGTCGCAAACGACAGCTACTACTACTTTACATCACGTAAGCCACTGCTACTTCTTCATCGTACGCTGAGACTGACAATGACTCGCAGTCGGATCCTGCGGCAATTGGACGGTCGACATTGCACAAGAAGAATACCTCGTCTCTTCCATGAGCGCTGCCTACGCCGCCACTGCAGTCCCGACGACTACATCGAGTGCCAACCTGACGACGTCCACGTCGATCATGTCGACGAGTACGAGCACGACGCCCCTGCCGACCACCACGAGCACATCCACTTCCGCGTCTATCCCGGTCACGACGATCACGGTCCAGCCGAATCAACTAGCCTCTTCGACTGCGATCGCACAATCCACAGGAGCAGCACCAGCAACGCTTGCACTAGACTCACTGACTTACACCGCTGTCGCGCTTTTCGCGGCGAGCTGTGTCGGCTTTGCGACCATATTCTAGATGGGCATTCAAGTATGATACCTGCCTCGCATTCGCACCTTCGTCCTTTCCAATCTAGAAACACATTGCTTGGCATGTATTGGCACAACGAGATGGACACTATTTGACGCAACAACAGCTTGTGTGATAATGATCTACTTTTGCGATGAGAGCGATCTGAAGAATTCATTGTAGGCGTGCTCGATGTCGAAGAGCATCTGCGAGCCAGCTTAGGGGTAGAGACTGGCTCGTACCAGACAAGACGTACTTGACGACTTTGCTCTTCTGTGATCTCCTCGCTGGCACGCATCTGATTGAGAGTGATAAGCCAGTGGAGGATCTTGGGCCGGCCTTCCCACTCGTTGCTTTTCGGAAACTTGGTGTAGCCGCTCATGAGCTCGGTCATGATGGGATGAAGCTGATCTTTTGCGCGTAGCTTGAGCTTCAGTGCATCCATGAAAGTGATGAAATTCTGCCTTGTCCGCTCAGCCGGTGCACGCAATACGATATTGTCTGACGCACCTGAGTCGTCTCTGCAATCCATTTGGCAGTCTCAACGCCTTCATCGCCACTGTGTTCGACCGTGGCAGGTACACCAACGCGCAGACGGTGGACAGCAGCCGTCACATCCATCTGAGCAGCGCATCAGGTCGCGTCTTGGGTCGCTCGAGTCGCTTACCCTGTACTCTGCAACGAATGCATCAAGAGATTGTATCGCATCACCGATGACTTTGAGCACAGTCTTGTACTGCGCAAGCAGTCGGGTGCAAGCCGGCGTGTATCTGTCGCAGGCGAGTCTCAGGACGATACGTGGCCGAATGGAGCAGAAACAGACTGTGCAGGCGGTACGCTGTCCCTGATGTAGGCGCGTTCCAAGTAGTCGAGACAAGTGATCAGCCCAAAGAGAGTCGCGAGGTTCCTGAGCAGATTGGGACATGAATCCTGGGCCACGCAGATGAGGTCATCATCGATCACTGACTCGTAGCGCTCCCTGTCGGCGTTGGTCGTGAAGAGGCGCACCTCCTGCGAGCAGCGCCCCTGCATCAGCTGAGCTGCAGATGTCAGAGGCTGGTCTTGCCTCGTCCAGATTGAGCATAACGCCGCCAGCGTCGGAGCTCTGTCGCGAGCTTGGCGCTTGCCGAGTCGTCGACTTGTCGCGAATGTGGAGTGAGACCCAACAGTCGACCGTCCACCTACGACGACACGATCGAGCGATGGGCCTCGTCATCGCTCAGCGTGCACCGGAGCTGCTCAGCCTCCGCGAATCGCTCAAACGCTACCGAAGCACAGGCGAGCCGCTTGAGCTCAACGGCCACAGCGACGACGAGCCCAAAGTGCTCATCTCCTACCCTTTGCCATCCCTCTCGCTGCTCTCGCACGTCGGTATCTCCTCGCGGCCCGATGGAGGCTTACAAGCCAGCTCGCCGAGCTCAAGGACACGCTCGAGCCCGCGCAAGAATGGTCTGACGACGGCAGGCAGCATGAGCGCTCGACCGGCCCTCTTGACGGCAGACGATACCTCAGGCAGCAACAGCAGGCAGAGTCCGGCTTCATCTTCTTCATATGAAGCTGTAGAAGCTGTGCCGCTCCATGCGGGCATCAATCTGGACGATCCTCCGACGCCTCGTCGACGGCAGCTAAGCGAGCAACGAGAACCCCAGCACGTCAGACAAAAGACGCAACGACGGGCGGCCTCCCGCAGGGTAGCAAAGCCAATTGTGGAGCTGAGCAGAGAGAAAGGCAAAGGCAAAGCGCTACAAGATGCTTACCCTGCGCGGCGACTACTTGCCGTCTCGACTGAGAATCTCGATGCAGAGGCATATCCACTCATCCTCGTCACCGGCGGTGCAGGCTATCTGGGCTCTCACACTGTGCTCGAGATTCTCCAAGAGGGCACGCACGGCGTCGTCGTCATCGATAATTTGGGCAACTCACAAGCAGGCTCGTCACTGCTGTCTCGTCCTCCATGAACCATCCTGACGAGACGCTGCGCAGAGGTTCTCAGACGCGTGAGACTGCTTGCACGAGAGCATCACAAGGCATCAAGCAGGTTACGGAAATGCGATCCTCCGCTCTACTTTCATGCGGCAGACATACGCAGCGAGGCAGCGATCGAGCGCGTCTTTGAGCACTATGCCCTTTCGCCCCTCTCGCCTCTCGTTCCTACCATACAGAGCTTCGGCGCGGCACCTCCCGCAACCACACAAACCCAGTCTGGCATCCCACGAAGCTCTCGTATCGTCTGTGCCATCCATTTTGCCGGCTTGAAATCTGTGCCGCTTTCTACGCTCGACCCGCTTTCCTATTATTCTACCAATATCTCCGGCACAGTCTCGCTCTTGAATGTCTTGACGCGGTGGAATGCCAAGAGGATCATCTTCTCGTCCAGTGCTGCCATCTACGGAGCAGACTGCGAAGGACTAGCCATCAAGGAAGACGAATGCTTGATCGGTGGCAGGGGCACCGGTGGCAAGGGTATCACGAACCCGTACGGACGGACGAAGCTCATGTGCGAGGAGATCATTGGCGATCTCTGCAAGAGCGACCATCAGTGGAAAGCTGTGCTGCTCAGGTGCGTTCCTAACGACTTTATGCTTGCGTAAGCTGACAAGTAGGCGCAGATATACGAATCCATCAGGCAATCATCCGTCAGGCTTGATAGGCGAAGATCCGGCAAAGGCTTCGTCGCTCCTACCACTTGTCAGTCATGTCTTGACAAAACGGCGCGAACACGCCTGTATTTATGGGACCGACTACGATACGCCGGACGGCACTGTGCGTTGGGCTTGTTCCACATGCACAGTATCTCTGAACGCTGGCCACACAGGGCGTACGAGACTTTATACACGTCACCGACCTGTCGAAGGGTCACTTGGCGGCCATGAAAGCATTCGACATGTCTGCGGATCCTATGACGGCTCACTGCCGGACATACAAGTACGTGCAACAATGTTTATGCAGCCAACACTGATGATGGCACAGCTTGGGAACAGGTCAGGGCGCATCGGTCGTCGAAATCATCGAGACACTTTCAACAGTCGCACAGATGCCTATCAAGACGCTTCTCGCTCCGCGCAGACCAGGTGACCTGGGCTGCGTTGTCAGTGATCCCACACGAGCACAAACAGAACTTGGCTGGCGAGCCGAGCGAGGCGTCGTCGAAATGTGCCGCGATCTCTGGGGTACGTCCTCTGTGCCTCGTACGAGGCTTGCGCTGACAACGGACTGTAGTGTTCGCTCAGAAGAACCCAGAAGGATACCCACCGACACCTGCCGGCTTGCGTGTCGATGCAGCGAACGGCAGAATCGACGTACAAATCAAGATCGACGACGAAGCTAGCTGATATGCGCATTAGTACGTATGCAAACTTCGGACTTGGATGCGACCGCTCGCCACCCCAACACATCCTGACTCATTTGTGACACTGGCGTGAAGGCAAGTCGCTGTAGATGCAGTCCGAATTATGGAGATGCTATCAATTTACGATGCGTACGTGGCGTTTCGTGCAATCAGGGAGGCATTTGCCGTCATGGCCCTGAGTAGGCAGGAACGTCACTGTCAGGGATTGGCTTGCTGGACTCATCTTGAGCTTGCCTGCGCCTGATCTCACTATAACATGCGTGTTTCCGATGAGTCCTGAATGTGCAAATGCTCATAGATCGCCTGCACAGGACCTCTCTCTCGCCCGTCGCGAATGCATCATAGTCCTGACCCTACAGGTCTCGTCGTCGGAAGACTTGCCAGGTATCGGCTAGGCATCGACTTGACTTTCCCTTGCGGACAGCTTTTGAGGAAGGTGCAACTTTTCCGGGGGACTTTATACCCCAAATTCCACGCGCCAGTGGCCGATGTGGGGTTCCGCGCGTTCGTCACTTGCCGCGCTGCTGGCGGCACTGCCATGCAGACCTCGCAGCTCGCGGCCCGATGCTCCTCGTTTCCCTGCACTTGTCTAGGCTCTGGATCGATCGATGTCATTCCTTGAATCTCGCATTACTTGACGGCTAAGCTGTGCGCCATGCACTCGGTAGATAAATGAGTACGAGCCATTTTGACTCTGCTTTACATATTGCGCTCGGTTTACTGCTTCACGTATATCATATACAAGGACGACATCATCTCAAGACTGGCGATCCCTCTTGCAAACGTTCAAGAGAGTCGGACGCCTCCCACTGGGCCGAGCAGAGGCCTAATTCCCAGACCGCGCGGGCTTTCTGCTCAGCTTGACTCAGCTATTTGCCACTCGCTCAGATGCTGCACGTAGACCTGCGGCTGCGATGGGTCTCTCGTATGCTGCAGATGCTGAAGAGGGATTGCAATCCTGCAATTACGTGGGGCAAACGTCCGTCAGGCTGAGAAGGGCGAAGACCCGGCTAAGGTCCCGTCGCTTCCATCTCTTGTCAGTCATGTCTTGACTTAAGCGCACGAAGATACTTGAAAGGATTGAATTCGATACGCCAGGTAACATTGTGCGTTGCGACGGAAACCTGCATGCCAAGTACATCGATGCTGGTCACATAGGGCTTTCGACATTTTATGCACATCACGGCTTGTCGACGGTCTGATCAAGATCAACGACGAAGCCATTTGACTTTCACCCGCAGAAGTCAGCTCTGATCAGTGTTCACAACGAGTGTGGAAGCAAGCCATCGTAGATGCAGTACAGATGCTACAAGTGCTACAGATTTGCGATGCGTACGTGGGAGGGCGTGCGATTAGGAGGCATTTGTCGTCATGGCTCGAACGATGCAGGAACGTCTACGGCAGAAATCGGCTTGCTTGAGTCACCTTGAGCTTGTCTCCGTCTATCTAGCAAGTCATCGTAGTACGTCACGCCCTCGCCATCATCCGAGACTTGAGTGCGCGAAGGTGGCCTGAGACCGTGCGTGATGATGGGACGCAGCGATTGTCTCGACCGCCTTGAATGTGTGGGCAGGATTTCATAGCCTTCCATGCCAAGCGCTTCGCGCTGGTTCGCCACTGGCCATCGTATCCTGCCGGTCCAGCCTGCCCAGCTGAGCGCGACAACAACACAGATGGCGAAGAGGACGCCAGAGATGATCGACAAGCCAACGGCGTAGACTGATGTCCACGCTAGCAATCTCTTGATCAATTTTGCATCGTCCTGTGCGCGCGAGTCAGCCATGTACCATGGGCAAAGGGCTCAAGACTGACCTGATGCCAACTCGAGCTACCGGCATGCTCGAAGAGCGGCGTTATAACCCGTCCAGATAGATGGTGAAACGGCTCTGTGAGGTACTTGAGCTGACTACGATGTTTGTAGCGCAAGTGCTCCGCAGAGAGGAACATTGGTCCTGTGCTGAACATGATGCTGGCATAACTGACCAAGAAATTCAGGTCATAGAGCGGCAGCGCCTTGATGAGTTGGGCAAAGAAGGGATGCCTCGGTGCTGCCATCATGAAGCCATTCGAGACGCCTGAAGGGGTCGCGCCGATCATGACGACCTCGAAAGATCTCAGCGGGCCCAGACCTCGCCTGCAAGTCAGATCTAAATCGAGGAACACGCCGCCGTAGTGGTAGAGCACGAAATAGCGCAGTGCATCCGCTCGTTGGATGACGTATCGATAGCCGAGATATTGTCTCATGAACCAGGGGTAATGGGTCGTGAGGAAATGAGTTGCTTTGTCGTCATCCCATAGCATCGTCGTCCAATTGTGATGCATATCCATGCAAGATTGGCGTGACTGGTTCCATGAGTCAGGCATGGCGCTCTCGCGCATGCCAAGCAAGATGTGGTGCAGCACAGGCGGGATCAGATCTGTTGCGCTCGATCTGTTGACGGGTTGAGCACGTTCTAAATATATTCCTCTGCATGCTCACATCTCTGACGCTCTCAAGGGCTGAACGGCGGGTCCGGTTTGGTCCCAGGGTAAGCTTGTTGTCTGGCCGACGTTGTAACGCGCAAAAGTGGTATCGAAGCCATCGGCCTGCATTGACAGCTCCGACTGGTTTCCCCAGTGCCATGAGTAGTAGACGGCAGTGACTTTGTAAAGAGCGATGACATGTTCGTGGAAATACGCGAGCAAGAGCGAAAAAGCGATCAAAGCGAGAATTGCTGCCTTTCTAGGCGTCATCGCCTTTGATGACCCGGTCATCTCGTAGTCAGGCCTGTTGTCAGAATCGAATGAGCGCGTGCGTTCAGTGAGCTTGTCTGCCGGGCATATCCAAGTGATTGTGGGGCAAGACAGGCTTCCTAGCTCTAGAAGCCCAGAGGTCGGTGCATCCCCATGGCCCGTCTTCTCCCGTTGGCGCTTGGACCGTCCAGACGGTACGCTCTGTCGGAAGCGTCGGGGCACTCGAGACATCTCTGACACGCCAGGGCAGCCAGTCTTGCGCTATTACGGTCGATCTTTTTTCGGTTTGTAAATCAAATCAGATCCGGATTTGCAAATTATAGACACAACGGGCTGCCGGCCTGGACCGAACATTTGAGACGTCCAGCGCGCGTTTTTAGCTCGCGACGTGACCGGAGCACTGCTCAGAACACCGCCATGCTGCAAATAACTTGCAGAAGCTCGTATCGATCGTGACACTTCCTTCTTTTCTTAAAACTATGAATAGTGATGGCAGCATTTCCGCGGCCGTTCGTCATGGACGCCTGATGACATCGATGCATCGATGGTGTCATTGACAGCTCGCCATTACACACTGAATCCAAATGTGTTCATCGAGCTGTGACGCGTCGACCGGACGTGCGAAGCTCTTCGTACAGGGCAATTTCGCCCTTGCATTCCTGCCGACTGTAGGCAATGCCTGCTGCGTCGCAAGCGCCAGCCGTCTTCTCGGCACCTGCTAGATGTCAGTGGGTGTGAATGCAGCGCACACGGTGGCGAACCAACCTCCTCCGCATTGGATCCAATATTGTGCGTCTATCTTGTCATACTCGTGCGAGAGAACGCCGACTCGGAACCTACCCTGTCCGTCAGCGCCAATTGCCAACGACAGCGATCTACACACTCAAAGTGGACTGCTCCCTAGCAGCGGCTTTCCATTCAGCACACTGCGCTGTTGAGCGTGCAGACTGACCTGACAGCATCCAGCGACTGCGGATCGTTGACGCGTCAGAGACTTTACCACCGAGCTTAAGCGACTCACTATCGGAGATAGGACTCGGCATATCAGCCCAAATCGAGACATTGGCGTGTCGAAAACGATGCTCTTCTCCCCACATGTGAGTAACATGATGCGATTGGCCTAATTCGAAGGAAGAGCCAGAGCGCCAAGCGAAAAAGACGAGCAAGTCAAAGTAACCGGGATCAGTATCGGGTAACTCAAATGTAGCCCATTTCGCTTCTGTCGGTACAGGACAGACGATCTGCTCCTCGCTTGAGCTCGGGCTAAGTCGTGATGGCAACGACAGACGTAGTAATCGAATGAGAATTGATACTGCTCTGCGAGCTGAGGCGGCGGATCTGATTGCACGGTGGGAGAGGCGCTGATGAGTGGCAGCACTGAGATCAGCTTGAGCAGTCGGAGCATCTTCTGAGTCTGGTGAGATAGTGTGAATGAAGATAGAGAGGAGGCCAAGCTCGGCTAGGCGCGCGCGTACCCCTCGACACCTTTAACACATGGCAAATCGGCGAAGCAGCTACGAGAATGAGACGGATGCACTCATCGAGGACGAGGCGGCACCACTCTATGATGGCGAGTATCCACCGAAGCGCTGGTCGAGGCAGCCCAAGTTCAGTCTAGCAAAACTGCGGCCTGACCTCAGCAAGCCATGGCCGCCCGTCGTCCGCCTTGTTCTGCTGCTCATCGTGCTCGTCCCGCTCGTCAATTGGATAGCGCTTGCGTATGTCTTCAGCCGGAGTGCAGCTTTCTTTCCGCCTCTGCTCAGGACAAGCAAGCAAGTGCTACTGTTAGCAGCTCATCCCGATGATGAATGCCTCTTCTTCTCGCCTGCGATCACTTCGATACTGCAGAGAGCAGACGATGCGACGGGCCATGTCCTCATCATGTCCTCCGGCAATCACTATGGCCTCGGAGCACAGAGGCGCATCGAGCTCAAGGGCAGTTGTAAAGCTTTGGGCATCGCCGAACAGAACTGCGATGTGCTCAACACGACAGACATACAAGACGATCCGACGTACTGGTGGCCCGAAGAGCGACTTGTAGAGCTCATCAAAGACCACGTTGCTCGATGGAACATTGACACCATCGTCACTTTCGACTCCGGCGGCGTGTCGGGCCATATAAATCATAGAGCGGTATCAGCTGCTGCAGTCGCTCTAGCCAAACAAGAAGGTGCGCCGAACGTCTATACGTCAGCTACAGTCAACGTTCTGCGCAAGTACTCAGCCTTGCTTGATCTGCCATTGACCAGTCTCGCCTTTGTTCCGCGATTCCTCACATTGTCAGACTCGAACAATCATGCGCTACTCGTCGGCACATTCTCGCAGTATCTCGCAGCTCGGAAGGCGTTCCACTCGCACAAGTCTCAGATGGTCTGGGATAGATACCTCTACATGCTTGTCAGCCGGTACATGTCAGTCAAGCCCAACTGCGACACCACACACACTGATGCGGGGTCTTTTCAGGTACTTCAATACCCTCTCACTCAGCCAGTCTTGACACGCAAGCCCGGTCAGCAATATTGTCCTACTATGCAAGCGAACCCAGCGCCAGCTACGGGAGATGATGGAAGCGTAGCACCTTTGCCGCGGCAGTCTCTTCAGTTGTCGGCACAGTTGTCGCCCCCTTGCGCTCATCTCTAGCCTTGCGTGGCTTTGTCGACGCGTGGTCCCCGGCCGCGACGCTTTCGGTCGGCGTTGATGCCAATTCTGTCTGTGCGCTCGGTTCTGCCTCTGACTAAGCGCTGTCTTCCGGTTCCGGCTTGAAAGGTCGCGGGCTATGCTTCGGCTTCCCAGTGTCGGGCTCTGACGAAGTAGCTTTGCTGCCTTCTGGCTGCTTCTGCACTTTGTACGGCTTATCAGGCTTCTCCTTCTGCGCCGGCGGGGTATACGGCACAGGCTGCTCAGACCCTTTTCCATGCTTCTCTTCGCTGCACTCTGATCTTGCCGGACAAGCGTGGCAAGCCCAGCTTTTGACATGCTTCATCTTTATCTGCCAAATGCTGCACAAGGGATCCTTCAACCAGCCTCCGCATGCTTTTGCATGACAGTCACCGAGGATCTGCATCCCACGTCAGCGGTTTTCCCAAAGAGGAAGGCGGATAGGCTGACAGCGTACATGATGGCGACCTTCTTGCATCGCAAATTCCAGCAATGCGCGCAGCGAATCTGGCCGGGAGGTGATGGTACCGGCAAGAGACTCGATGTGAAGTTGGTCATGTCTTCAGGCGGCAAGACTTGTCGCACGAGCTCGCCCAACTCCGCGAAATCGTCCGGCAAATGAGGCGCAGCGCTATAAGGTATCACTGCTAGGCTTGCAAAGTCTACCAATTGGGCTATCGCTCTGGTCGCCAATACTAGCGCAAAGCAAGCTCTCATACTGACGCTCCGTCTCGAGGGTCAGGCCGAAGCAGCTGCAGATCAATTTGCGCTCGCTTCAACGGACGCTACTCCGAAGGGAGGAGCTGCACAGACCCTCACAAATGACCGACCCGGTTTGCATTCACACCAGGACGTAAGATGTCAAGAACCCGCGCACGGCGGTGGACATGCGTTGCTGAGACGAAGGCGCCTTTTCGAGTTGTCCCGAGAGCTCTGTAGCTAGCTCGCTCGAGATCTCTCGACATGCACGATCTGTCTCTTGGTCGGCGCGCTGGCTTGCTTCCTTGAGATAGAGCGCCATCTGAGTTGCCGCAAGCACAATAGTCGCTTCTTGTACGTCAGTCACCAGCTGCACGAACGTCTCGGGATCATAGCGGGGCAGAGTAGTCGCTCCTGCATGCTGAGCCGCAGCACCACTCGAGCCCGAGCGCAATTGATCAAAGCAGAAGCCGGAGAGGTCGATGAAAGAGCCTAAGATAGCCGGCAGGGTCATTGCGCCTTCCTTGTTCTGCTGATAATGTTAGCGGAGGCAGGAGAACATCCAGGAGCGAACACACAAGATCTACGAGCAATGCTTCCATCGGCCAGTCCATCGGAACGGATCTGATGATGCTGATTGAGGAGGCATATGTTGCGAGCGCACGCGTAAGATCGCATACTACCGCAATGACTTTCTGAAGCAAAGCTGCAGCGACAGGCGACTCTTCCAACTTGTTCGGATCGACTTCTCCTTCCTCCGAATTGGCCAACCAGCTGGCTTCCTCTTGATTGGTGCTTTCCATGATGGACCGCAATCGATTAGGGTGGAGAAGATACCATACTAATTGCTGACATAGGCCCAGAACGTTCTTCGCCAAGTTAGCATACATCTGACGCGTCGTCGATGATCGATGCTGAACAAGCACGCCAAACAGGACGACAATGAGCTCCATTTCCTCGAGCAATGGCAGTGTCAAGGGCTCGCGCTCGAATTGCCAGGTCAATGCATGCTTCAGCTGAGCATTGTAAGCGCTCAAGAAGGCTAGAGTGTCTTGCGAGATGAAAACCTCGCTGTCACCTAGCTGCGCGATGAGATGGGATGCCAATGCGAGCGACTGACACCATTGCCGATGTGCCGCGGGGCGCTCGTAATTCGCCCCGCTGACAATAGCAGCTTCGATGAAGGTCTGATCAGTCGGGGACGCAGCGCAGAGTGCTGTCATCACTCCATCGAGCCCGAGTAACTCCGCACCAGACTTGTGTCGGGCTAGTTGCAGCATGAAGTCAAGAGCATGTGTTGCATAGGACGAGCGATCGGTCCGACTGATCAGATCGCACATAGTCCTCACTAGACTAGACGTCCGCAGGCTTGCAAATAGCTCTTGCGGTGAGACCAAGTTCGTAGGAATCGCAAGGACGGCCATGACGGCTAGAGCAAGATCCGCATCGAGCTCTTCTGACATCGTGCCTGTTGCTTGGCTAAACAAAAGGCGTAGGGATTCGAGCAAGGCGTCGAGCGTGCGCAAAGATGCATCGCGCAGTCTCGGTAGATCGTGTAGCGGCAGAGGAGCGTCTGCATGAGCCCTGTTAAAGATGCGATACGCGCATACGATGATGCCAAAGCAAGGGCGGTGCCACCCAGCTGCTTCGTAGCTGTGCAAAGAAGCGGCCAACGGGAAGTCTACATGTTGCGTTATTGTACCGAGAGCGCTGACAAATTTCGTTGCCTCTTCCTTGCTCGGCTGCGGAATCCGCATGGCTGCTTGACCAAGACATAGCACGAGCTGCAGGCGCTCTGCATGTAGGGTCGTTATAAGAGCACCGCTCCGATGCTCTTGACTCGCTTCAGCAAGCACGGTCACAGCTGCGCGGATGAGCTCGCCAGAGAGCTGCTCAGTCTGCTCGGCTGCAAAAGCGATTTCGAGATAGCGGGACCAAGCTCGGAGACGTAGCAGCTCTGCGCCGATAGTAGACCGATTCGCGTTGAACAGCATGATCGCAAGCAGCACGCTGTCGACCGATGCATCGAGTTCACTTGCAGAAAGTCCATGTAGAGTTTTCTCTGCTCTCTCGATTGCATATTCGTAGTCGATGCCATAGGACCGCGCTGGATCGAGGGCGCCAAGGCTGTCCTGGTAGCGATATGAGTCTCGCGAGAACAGTCCTGACTTCTCTGGTGGCAAGCTCTCGTAGGAGGAACTGCTGAGCTGCTCGATTGTCGCATCGACCGATTCACGATTCTTGAACAGCGCGCTCAGCAAGCTTGCACTGACAAAGAGCGAGCTTGTTCCGCTAACAGCCGAGGCTACTGTGTCAAGGGCTGCTACACTGACGGCGTAGGCTTGGGACGCGACGCGGAAGCAGCGATTGCTGATTGTATTGAAACTCTCCGAATCGTCTTCGTCAGTGGCTGCTATTGGCAAGCTAGCAAGTGCGATGCTACGTATCACAGGGCCTAGCGCCGGCTCCGTCGTCGGGAAGTTGTCCCCATAAGCAGTCCTGTTTTGCCAGACCAGGGCGAGCAGACGGACGATCGCGTGCAAAAGTTTAGGCTCATGGCGCCAAAGCGAGTCCCAGTCTGCCAGTGTAGCCGTAGCAACCGCGATAACGTTCTTATTGGACGGTCTATCGTGGGCACCAGGCTGGCCTGTTACCAGCGTATGACCATACCCAACGCCTGCATCGATGAGGCTGGCAGCAAAGGTCCAGGCGGCAGTGCGCAATTCTTCATCGCGAAAAGAGTCGGCCATCATGTCAAGCAGTGTATCATGGAACATCGAGTCGCGATCTGCAGACCCAAGCGAAGACACGAGTGCTGATGTACCATGCTCGTAATCGACAGCAAGGATGGAAACTGTGGTCAGCAGATGGAACGCAGGGACAGCCAGCGTGATCTCTGACGATAGAAGGGCAGTCTCGAGCAAGGCTGAGAAAGCGAGTCCGCTGGTTGTCGATCGCTGCCCCGACGGTTGTGCTTCGAGCAGATAGACTTCGAGGGGGCAGGGTCGCATACCAAGATATTGACGCCGAAGACGTAGAATAGAATTGGCCAGGCTTGTGACGCTAGCTAAGGCGAGATCGGCTTCTGCGGCTTCCTGTTGCCTTCCGACGACACTGAAGACTTCGCTGAGCTTAGGTAGCCGGACGAAAGCGTTGAGCAATGGCGCGATATATACAGGATCCTGCGTAAGTAGTAGCGCCTCCAGTACCATTCGACAAGGCTTCGCTAATGGCTGCTTCCTAGCGAGATCCGCGAAGCTGGCTTCATCGACCAAGAGCGATAACGTCACAGACAAGGTGCTCGTCAGCTGAAAGCGTTGCGTCAACTCGGCATACTTCCATGAGTCGTGAACGATCCAGATCTCGTCGAGTAGCCAATGAAGCGCGCGTTCGAGCACGACTGCCTTGAGATCCGCAAATGCGGCTTCATCAGTGAGTGAAGACCGCTGGCATTCGAGTATCAGACTGTGCAGGAGTGCGATTGCAGAGAGCGTCGTATCAAAGTGGCCAGTCATGCGGTCGTTGATATGATGTAATGGTTCGCCGGCGGGATATGCGCTGATTGAAGTCTGGAATAGCTTTGTAGAGGCGGCAATGAAGGTCCTGTGATCATTTCGCAGAGTCAGAACGACCATCGAAGACGCGCGAATACGACGCACCAGATGATGCCAGACTGGTGAGGCAGCAGGATCGATATGGCGTCAAGCAATCGAGGCATCAGTTTGCGTCCGCTCTCTTGATCATCTTTGAAGCTCAGTCGCAGCAGCTCAAATAGGTCATTCAACCACGTAGGATTGCTGCCATCGGCCTGAATAGCACTCAAGATGAGCTGGACATCATCCGGCATGGCATTGTTGAGCAGGTCTGTAACAAGCTCGAGCGTGAGCGCCAGCTCCGATCGTGACTGCTCCGGCGATGACCAGACAAAGCGGGGATACGCGTCTGGCACGGTTTGGAAGGGATCAAGAGCAGGTACGCTGGCAGCTGGCGCGCCAGCGCAGGAATCGACGAGATCGGCAAGATATCGCAAGCCTGACCAGCCGTTAGTGGGTGCGAGGTTCCACGAAATGAGCACCGGTCGAACGCCCGCTGCGCTCATAAGGACGCCTTCCGCGCCGGCCGGTATAGTGATCGATCGGCTGACAGGTATCGGCCGCAGAGCGCGCACTTTTGAAGGATCAGACTCGATAGGCTCGTATGGTCGAGGTGTCAGAGCGGGCGGCGTAGGATGTTCGTGGACAAGCGTCGATAAAGACGAGAGGTAAGTGAGAACGCTCTCGCTACACGCCTGATCGATCTCTCTGTCGGCGCTCGAGCTCGCAATAAGTTCGGCCTTGCCAGACACGGCGCGCAAGACACGTAGCAAGCCCAGTCGGTCGTATGGGAACTTGCGCCTCGCTACTTCTAGCAATGCTCTCTCTGGGTAGTCTCCTTCCTCGTCTTCCTCCGGCTGCCCTAAGTGCCAAAATTGGGCTCGAAGGAGGCGGGCGTCGGGATGGTCGTAAATAGTCTCAAACAGGCCGATGAGAGCGGTATATTGCGCATCACCGAGATAGGGCAGCTTGATCAGCTGCAAAAGCGCAACGAGAAGCGAGCGAGAGACGGAAAGGTAACCCAGAGCATTCGCATTGCTGCTCAGCAATCTTTGTGTCGAGAGCATCGATTGGCGTCCCTGCACGAGTGGACCTGCTAGGACGAGCCGCAAGACCTCGAGTGCAGAATGGGCAGGTTCCAAAGCGAAGCTGATCAATTGCTGGTAAAGTGGCTGAGTGTTAGCAGATGTGGTAGCAGCGGGGTAGATCTGGCTCTGCAGCTCAGTATAAGCCTCGTGTGATGGCTCGGTCTGAATGAACTCGGTGAGCTTTGATAGCAGATATGACCATCCCATCACCAGAGGAGCCGAAGCGACTGGAAAGGCGGTGGAAAGCGCAAACACTGCTTGCTGTACATTGGCAAAGGTAGCTGGGTTGATTAGCTGACTCGCCGGCGGCAGAGGCTGATGAGGGCCTGCCGGCTTCAGACTAGACGCATCCAGGGTGACTTGCTCCAGATTGAGCGATTCTACAGCTAGCAAGATGTAAAGGTGCTCAATGCCAGCAAGGAGCGTCTGAGCCTCGCTGTCAAAGTAGGCGAGGTTGTACTGCTTATGACCGTATTCGGCATTGCGAATGGTGAGGAGCAGGTCAGCGAGCAAGTCTGCGTCCGCTGCCACGCGGCTGTAGAGCGACAAGAAGTGACATTCGAGTAGAGCTTGTTGCTCACGCAAGACAGACTTTGCCCAGCTTGATGCGTTGCGCGCTGTTGATCGCAGTCGGCTCGGCACTTGCGTCGTAGCCAGTCTCAAGACTGTCTTGAGCAGATTAGGACAGAATTGCGTATGCAGTATCTCGTCGAGCCAGCCGGAATAGACATCCGCATGTACATGCTCTGGGTCTTCGACTGTACATCGCGATAAGCTCTGCAGCAGAAAGTCCCAATGAAGCACTTACCTGTCCGAAGAGCATGGGCCAGAACGCCTAGCAGGCTGAGTCGTTCGAGGTAGTAGAATTTGGCAAAGTCATGCCAGAAATCAGGACTGTCCTTGAGGCCTTGCGAGACGGGTCCATCCTGACGCGTCTCTATCCAAAACTTCCGCAGGAGGATGATCGCCTCTATCTCGTCAATATCAAGCTGCTCTGCTATGACGAGAGCAAGAGCGGATTCGTCTTTGGTGAGCTTGTCGGTCGATAGAGCGGTCACTGGCGTGAGCGCAACGACTTTGCTCGCAGATGCAGTATTGGGCTTTCCGAATGGCTTATCGATTGCCTTGAGCTTTGCCAAGACATTGGAGCTACTGAACTTGACCAGCCAAGACGGCAATGGCTTGCTTGATGGGAACTCGAGCGAGGATAACAAGGTCGCATAGGTACTGTCGCAATATGATCAGCGGAGCTCTCTTAGGCGTCACATTGAGCTCACACGAACAACGGACTATCTTCCCTGGGCGCTGGAGACGCCATGGACATTCACAACGACACAGTAGGCACTGGGTTGACACGTAGCACGTAGCACGTCGATCCAGTTCGGCCGAGAGCAGTGACGAGTGAGGATCGGCACGGCCGAAAGCTGCCCCAGCGCAAATCGGACGATTGTCGACTCTCGCATTATCAGGCTCATCGAGCGCCAGCAACCCGCGCTCCTTCGCATCTTCGCAGACGCTAACACCAGCTGCGGCGTACGGTCACCATGTCGGAGGGATATGTGCGAACGCGCAACTACAAGAGCGAGAAGCATGGCAAGGTGGCCTCTTTGGCCGATCGGCTGTTCTACACGACCAAGGAATCCGTCGTCAATCGGGGATGGGGTCCCCTCGTGCTCCTAGGTCAGCAAGATGAGCTCTAGATAATCTGTCTAGACATCTGAACACCGCAATGACAGCTCGGACGACGATCGTCGCTCTGATGGAGAAGATCACCTACGGACAGCTCAGAGTGCTCACGCCCGACGGCATCTTCACTTTCGGTAACCCGATCATTGCCGATCCTTCCTACTCTTCCTCGACGCATGCTCTGCCCGGGGGAACGAAGAAAGAGCTCAAGGCAGAGCTCCGAGTCGTCAATGACGCTTTTTGGGTCCGCATGCTGATCTTGAGCGATCTCGGTTTCGCCGAAGCTTATATGGTCGGCGATGTCGAAGTGGACGATCTTGACGCTCTCTTCAAGGTATGCGCACGCACCCAACCTGTGGCTTGGCTCATGTGGGCAAACCAAGATGTTCATCCTCAATCGTCAAAACTTGTCCGAGATGTCAATGACGACTTCCAAGATCTTCTCCAGTCTTAACTACCTCATGAACTCACGCTTCGTCAACTCGGTCTCCAATTCGATCTCCAATATTTCGTGAGCCCCGTCCTAGATGCAAAGCGCGTCAAAAGCTGACTTGGACTAAAGAGCACATTACGACCTCGCGCCTGCTTTGTTCCAATCTTTCTTGTCACCTGACATGACGTATTCCTGTGCCATATTCTCAGAAGCCGAAGGTGGTCTCGAAGGCGATCTCGCCCAGTTTCCTCGTCTCTCGGCTGCCGTAGGCGACGTGGTCAAGCAGGTGGCAGCTCAGCAACAAGCAGGCGATCAAGTCGATACGCCTGAGCTCGAAGCCGCTCAGCGAAGGAAGCTACAGACCATCATCGAGAAAGCCCGCATCGGCAAGGGTGATCGCGTACTCGAGATTGGTAGCGGCTGGGGCTCTTTCGCCATGCAGGCGCGTCATGCCTGATCTCATTTGAGAAATAGAGCTGATTCGCGTTCACAGGCTGTACAAACGACTGGCTGTACGGTTGACACCCTGACTCTCTCTGTAGAACAGCAAGAGATTGCGGAAGCACGGATTGCTGAAGCAGGCCTGACGGCTTCCATCCGCGTCCACCTGATGGACTATCGCAATATACCCGACGAATTCGTTCACGCTTTTGATCGTGTCGTCAGTATCGAGATGCTCGAAGCGGTCGGCATCGATTTCCTCGATTCCTACTTTGCCATTGTCGACAAGGCGCTCAAGCCTGATCGTGGTCTCGGCGTCTTCCAAGTAATCACTGTGCCCGAGGGGCGCTTTGAAGCCTATAGAAAGAGCGTCGACTTTATTCAGAAATGGGTCTTCCCTGGCGGGATCTGTCCTTCGCTCACTTCACTCTTCACGGCCATCAATAAGGGATCTCAAGGTCGGCTGCTCGTCGAGACTGTCGAGAATATCGGTCCTCACTATGCTCGCACTCTGCGAGAATGGCGGAGACGGTTCGAGGCTCGATTTGAGTCGCATATCGTACCCAGCTTACGAGAGACGTATCCCGAACTCAAGTCGCGAAAGCAACTGGAAGTGTTCCGACGGAAATGGTCCTACTACTTTTGCTACTGCGAGACCGGATTCTCAATGCGCTCGTTGGGCGACCATATCATTACGATCACTCGCGAGGGCAATCTATCACTGTACTGAACACGCTCCGTTTGCCCGCTATAGACATGACGATCGTCACCCCGGCTCGTCCGAATCAGATACCAAGCTCTCGCAAAGGCATGATAAGCAGTGTACAACAGATGCGCATATTGCATATCATGGCTCAACCAGCACGACGTCTGTTTGCCGTCGTCAGCTCGGAAGTACCCGTCTTGATCAATTGCTCACACTCGCGGGTAGAGTCTGCGAATTTGACCACTGTATACCGCTGCATGAGCACGAATCTCCCTTCGGTATGCACGACTTGCCGTCGCCCGTCTTGATCTCGTAATACACCGCTTGTGGTATCGTCTCGCCATTGACGCTCGTGCCGTTTGCCGATTCGAGGTCGATGAGGAACAGCCTGTCCAATCATCAGCGCGTCTCAATCACGAGGCAAAAAGGCTCGCTTTGTAGGCTGTTTGACATCACCAAACTCATTGCGTTCTGTGATCTGCCGGAATTGGAACACAGCGTGCTGCTTGGACGAGGAAGGGTGCTCTATGGGTATATCGACAACCTGTTTGACATGAGAGTTGTCAGACGCGCTCGATCTAATTTGCTTGAGCTGACGATGCGATCGCGTCCGATGAGGTACGCAGACTGTCTATCGAGCACGAACATGTCTTTCGAGGTCATAGAATCAGCAAAAACCACACGCCGAGCTGAGGGAGCATTCAGCTGACCTACTTGTTCGGCTCCTTTGAAGACGTAGAGTCTCCACTTCTTGCTAGGCTTCCTCGCTTCAGGTGGCTCGTTATACTTCAGTACCACCCCTTTGTACGTGTTCGTCTCTGCTGCCAGTCGTCCCGAATTGGCAAAATTAGGCTTGGGCGGCCCTCTAGGCGGTTGGACTTCCTCTTGAGCTTCATCAGCCTTGCCCCATACTTCAGGCGCAGATTGACTGGGACCCGCTCGAGTGTGAACAGGCACGAGCTCGGCTTGCTGGGGAAGAAGTTCGCCCCTCCTCAGACGATCTCTGCGTTCGTCCCTGCTCGGTGAGGGCGCACGTCGGGGTGCGTGTCTAGGTCTGTCGTCTCGAGCGTAATCTCGCCGCCTTTCCTCGCGATGCCGCCTGTCCGAGTCGTCATGTTCGTCTCTAGACCGCTGGCGAGGCGATCTTGACCGACTACGTGGTCGTCTGCGGTCTGACATGCTTGCAGGCTTGGTCTACGACGCTCGATCGGTCCTTTGCATCCTTTGGCGCGTCCACGCTTTCCACAATTCGGCACTCTCTGACTTTCTGCGTGCCCAATCAGTAGATCTCATCACGGCTTGCACACATGCCATAGGGCATACTGGACCTGATTCACCGGACTCAGACTGTGCGAGGCTGCCTGAACATTCGCAGGAAATTTGGTGAGCTTTCGAGAGGACTTTGATCGATGCTGCCATCAGAATCTGTACGATCCTCGAGGCCAACAATCACAAGGACAAGCTAGGAACTTAGGTCTTCGAAAACCTGTCTGAGTCTGCACATCAACTCAGAGCGTCTCGTGCGTGTAACAGCAGGCATCTCGCGCAGACTCCATCGCAACGATGATCACCGTCTTGCTCTGCGTGCCTCACAAGAGGCCTCGCTTTTCGCCCTGTCATCCATTCATGTCTCACTGCAGTGATTTGCGCGACTCTACATATGCAAAAGCTTCTGCGCATCCCTGCTCAACGTCTATATGAATGGGCAGCCCAGAGCCTCATTGCGTCTTCTTTCTTTCCGACTTGATGATGCTAGCTCACGAAATCTCACTAGCATGATCGGACAATCTTATAGCTCGTTCGCCGCCAGATGACCCTGTTTGGTCCTGTTTGCCCATCAGGAGCTTGCTGTACCCCCCTGCGCGTTGTCTGCATCACTCGTCACGACCATGCAAGAAGCGCACAATATGCATGTACTTGTACGTGATGCAGACGAATCCATCGGTCGACATGCTCATGCACTCATCATGCGAGCCACTATATCCGCCATCTCGATCCAGAAGAGCGTTTTCCAGAGGTATGCCTGAAAATCTGCGGCTACTACACACATGGGCCGAACGCATTGAACGAACATCGTACGACAATGCTCGAGCAGGCTGTTACCGAGTGGATGCACCATGGCCGAGACGGTTTGGCAGAATGCTCAGCTACGCGAGACCCTAGATTAGAACAAAGAGCAGCTGGCGCAGCTGCTAGAGCGGAGTTCCGAACGCCAAGCAGCCTACAACAAGGGTCGGACAGAGCTGGAAGCGCTTCATCAGTAGCTAGCTGTCATCATCGACGCTGCCAGCGTAGTAGGGCCATCACGTAGAGATCAACCTATACATTGTCCGATTCAGCCGGTGGCTCGCTCGGCCGGATCCGATCCGCCGTCATTCCTCATCACGACAATCAATCGCTACAGAGCGGGCTCGTGGCTCATGCTTGTGGCTGACGGCACTAGCTGACGAGAGCATTCGCATCAGAGCTGGCCAGCAGGAAGCAGAAGATGCTACATGCGAAGCCGAGCAGGCCCTGCTGCAGAACGACGAGACGAGTCAGTCAGAGTAGCAGCTGATGACCTGAATGATTGTTGTCCATTTGAAAGGAAGGCCACTGCTCATGTGACCTGTCGCAAATATCTTTCGCGAAGATGGGAGACTGGCCCGTGTCGCGCGGGACCGGACCGGACGAGAAGCTGAGGAGAGTTCATTACCAAATACCAAAAATCTCTGGAGCCCGAATTAGATCCAGACAGTGCCGCACAGACCCAAGCATTTTCTTTGCTGTTCGCCCATTGTGTCCTCCCCTCACAATGGCGGCCCTAGCGCATCGAAGAAGGACAAGGCCAAGGAGCACGCACTAGCTTCGGCGCCTGTGAGGACTCGGTCCAATACTCATTCGACGATCGGCAGGCTACGTCGTCGGCGAGTCAGCAAGGCCAGGCAACGTGCGCTCACTCCGCTTCACACTTCATCGAAGCAGCATCCCTTGCCACGACGACCGATGTTGCCCGGTCAGAAGAGCTCACCATGGGGTCTCTCACTCCTGTCGCTCGTCTTGCTGGCTGTACAAAATACCTTGCTCGTCCTGCTCATCTATACTGTCCGACGGAAGAGCAGGATAGAAGAGACGCCTGCCTTTGCACCTTCTGCCTCGCTCCTGTTCAGCGAGTCTGTCAAATTCATCATCTGCATCGTGCTCGCCCTCGTGCAAAGTCGGGGCCTCACGCCAGCCTTTCGATCCGTGCGACAGCATCTCGAGCAGTCCAAGCTCCCAAAGCAAGTGAGTGTCAAGTGACCGGTCTGTCAGATTAGCCACTGAGCATCAAGCAGATGGCGATTCCTGCGGGGATCTATCTCATACAAAACTTGCTGCTCTACGTCGCGATGGGCAATCTAGACCCGGTCACATTCCAAGTGACGTATCAGCTCAAACTTGCAGCGACTGCGCTCTTCTCCATCCTCTTGCTCGGTCGCACGTTCACAAAGCAGCAATATCTGGCAATGGCACTGCTCACATGTGGCATTCTCGCCGTGCAGCTCGATCTGCCAAAAGCGAGTCCGCCTGCGCCGGTCGCTGTCACGCGTAGCACGGGCGCAGCAATCACACAAATGACACGCAAAGTCATCAGAAGGCTTCTGACTGCGAGGACCGAGGGGGTCCATGAGGCAGCGATCACGCAGCCCCCAAACGCGTGGCTGGGCATATTAGCAACGGTTACGTCTGCATTCACCTCTGGCTTTGCCGGAGTCTACTTTGAGAAGGTCCTCAAGAGGGAGCAGACTAGCATGCCTGACGAAGATAGAGGGGATCAGTATAGCCAGGTGCCCATCGAAGACGACAGTAAGGACTCGTCACTCAATTCGACGCCACTTCACGAAGAAAGCAACGTACCGCAATCACCGAAAGGTGTCAGCATCCTCGTCATGACCAATCTTATCTTGTCCTTCTATACCATCTTGGCACTGCCTTTTGTCATCGCCAGCACCAAGGGCATGTCCGGCCTACGACCAGCACAGCTCACCACCGGGTTCGGTCCTCTTGTCTGGCTTATTGTCCTATGGCAAGCCATGGGCGGCCTACTCATCGCTGTCGTGATCAAGGTGAGATCTTCAGGCATCTGATCCTTGCCCGGACTGACGGGTAGACTCAGTACGCCGATAATGTTCTAAAGACCTTTGCAATCACCGCCAGCATCATCGCATCTGCACTCATCCAGATCTTCGCATTCGGTCTCAGACCAGGTCCAGTCTTCGCAGCGGGCGTACTGCTCTCAATCGCATCAAGCTGGTTGTATAACGTTGCATTGTAGCCTCATTGTATGGTCCACAAAGATGATCACAGCTGCTTGCTGAGTCTTGAAGCCAACTTGGGACCGTATCCCATCTTCTTGTTGTAGCGCGCCTTCTCTTCTGCATCGAGACTGTCCGGACCGTCCCAGTGCATGCTGCTCGAGCGAGGACGAGTCGCAGCCTTGATACCATCCTTTCCGAGTAGTTCTGCAGCGAGCATCAGCATTCGTACGGCCCATCATACGAGACAGGCGTGCCTCTGAGATTGACAGGCTGAGCCTGGAAGTCGGGATCAAATATCTTGTCCGGATTGACATTCTGCTGGGCTAGCAGAGCGTCATAGAGCGGGTCTTGCTGCGCCCATGCAGGGTTCTTCTTGTCGCGCAACATGGCTGCTTCTTCGTCAGAGTCCGAATACTCGCTCGCAGGCTCTTCCAGCTCGACATATTGCTCTGGCTGTTGTTGCGCCGACTGCGGCGCGACATGCTTGCTGCTAGTTGCAGGACCCGTAGAGGCATTGGAGGTGCGCATGGGCTTGTCAGGCAGGATGCCTTTCAGAGATTTGTTGAGTTTGGCTGATGAAGGCAGGCTTGGTGGCATCTGCTGGGCAAATGCTGGCGCAGGGATCGGTCGATTCGAAGCATTGGCCAGCGGCTACACCATTCTTGCGCTCAGCAGCACTCCCTGTGTGGATGGACAAAGACTCACTTGACGGGCAGCAGCGGCTTTGCGCTTGGCTTCTGCCTCTGCAGCTCGCTCAACTGCTTGTCGGCGCGTTTCCTCATCTTCGAGCTTGCGCCTGGCGATCGCGGCAGCAGTAGCAGCAGCCTCCTTCTCCTTGCGTTCGGCCAATCTCGCGTTAACCTCAGCTCGCTCCTTTTTGCGCTTCTCGAGTTCCAGCAGTCGCAATCGCCTTTCCTCTTCATCGCGCAGCTTGGCAGCCTGTCGCTCGGCTTCTGCTTTGCGTTCGGCTGCAGCTTGTCGTTCGCGCTCTCGTTCCTGAGCTTCTCGCTTAGCTTTTGCGCGTTTCTCGGCTTCACGAGCAGCTTGTTCGGCGGCAGCTTCCTTTTGCCGTGCCTCTTCTTCTGCTTTCAGTCGCGCCTCTTCCTCTGCTCTTTGCAACGCCTCTTCGGCCACTTTCGCTTGACGCTTCTCTGCCGCTTGCTGCTTCTGCCGCTCTGCATCCAGTCTTTGCAGTTCGAGTCGCTCTTTCTCAACACGCTCTCGTTCTGAGCGCTCGTCGGCAAGCCTGGTCTCTTCGGCTTGTCGCTCACGTCGCTCCTTTGCGGCCTTGATTTCTGCGTCAGTCTTGCTGCCAGAAGTCTGACGCAACCGAGGTATCATCGATGTGACTGGACGGCTGTCTTGCATGCGCGTAGGCTGTGAAGTCGCGGATGATGCGCTTGAGGGACGCGACTGATTCATGGTTTGCGTGGGTGGAGCCGTCTCGAAAGAGATTGAGGTCTGACTGATCGATTGATCCGACAGAGCATCTGATAGTCGTGGCTCTCTCATGGTGGACGTCAACGTCGTGCGTGTTGACGGCGCAGCGCTCGCAGTCGAGGGTGCTAGGCTGGTGCGACTCTCATGATATAGTGTCATTGTAGAGGGTGCGCTTGACACCAGATACGACGGCCGGGCGGAGAGACTCGCGCCCTGATGAGCGACTGATGAGCGAGTAGCTTTGATGCGGTGCATCGTCTCGCGGATCGCGTCCGCTCTCGATGTAGATGTCGTTGGTCCAATAGCAGTACCCACAGAACCGTCAGAGTGGACCGAAACGGATCTGCGACCCGTTTGCAAGGACGCTCTACTACTGGCGTAAAAAGCAGTAGCCGGCATGGTAGAC
The DNA here is from genome assembly GCF_000708205.1 of Mixia osmundae IAM 14324. Taxonomy (NCBI): domain Eukaryota; kingdom Fungi; phylum Basidiomycota; class Mixiomycetes; order Mixiales; family Mixiaceae; genus Mixia; species Mixia osmundae. Next base: position 809,720 of record NW_014575560.1, on the reverse strand, counting down.
GACTTCGCAGACTCGAACGTGCTCGCCGCAATTTGCGAATTGCTCGACTGTTCCCGAACGGCAGATAAGCTGGAAGTACGTCCAGACCTCTCAGACCTCTGCTCTGCCTGGCTCGCTCGTGGAACAGACATAGGCGCGACGAAAGCGGACGCGCGCGCTCCATGAGTCGTTGATGCGCGTTTGGCGTTGCCTGAGATGAACGCAGAGACAGGGCTTTGTGGCAATATGCTTGCGATGGAGACGTTACGTAGGGCAGGATCAGCTGCAAAGATACGCTGTGCGTTGCCAGGCATGCTACTAAGCAATTGACTCGGCTGTACTGGCGCGAGCTCGGCAGATAGCGCCTCTGATTGGGACGCCGCCATTGTCTCTGTCGTTACGAGAGGCTGGGTGTCAATCTCCATGTGCACAGTCGCCTCGGTTGCCTGGCTGGACACGCGTGTATGAACACTTTCCATACTTGTGTCAGCTTCTGCATGTAAAGACGAGCCTTCACGAGACTCTGCAGCGATCTGTATGACGGCACTCTGATCAATCCCGCCAGCGCTTCTGTTGGCTGTGGTTGCTTTGATGATGCCTCCGTTCGCGGCATTGCTGCCGTTCTGGGACCCGACCAGTGTACTCGTCTGGCTTTCATTGGGCTTCGAGCGGACAGTTGGCGGCTCGATCACCTGCACACTGGCACTCGAAGATCTCCGTCTGTCGCTGGTCGTAGTCAGAGTATCTTGTCCCGCCTGTGTTGGGAGCCCGGTAAGCTCGGTCGTTCTGCATACAACGTCAGCTCGTTCAGAGACACGAGCAGTGCGCGCACGATACAGATGATACCGGTGCCATGACTGGTTGTGCGAAGACCTCCAGATCGATCTGCACAGACTTCGTAGAGAGCCTGGCATTGCGACTGAATTGAGGATCAGAGGGATCGTCAGTCTGGCTGCCTCTTTCGATAGACTGTCTAGCTTCTCGCAGACCATCTCGGCCGACAGAGCCAGGTAGTTCGACGCTGAGACGCTTGCGCTTCTTACCTCTGCGTACTTCGACTTCTACTGCTGCCCAACTAGCCTGCAAGCGGGCTTCAAACGCCAAATAAAGCGTGCGAGCAGAAGCGATGGTGTCCTGTCGCGCGGTATCGGCCTCTGCCTCTAGCGAAAGCCTAGCACCCTTGAGGAGGAAGTCTGGCAGTGCGAGTGCCGGCCATGTCGCCTGACTATCCATTGTGCGTGTCCGACTTCTGATTTGCCAACATCAAAAGCTCAAACAGGCGCGTCGCGTAAGCAAAGCACGCGACCCATTCACTGTTCAGCAGGAGCGACGTCATCGATGATTGCAGCGAAAAGTAAGAACACCAACCGTCTAGGCTCACTCAATTATCGTACCGTGGAAGTACGATTCTCGAAAGCTCGCGGACTGCCAAAAGTCGCAACAAGTATGCATATCATTGTGTTTCGCTATCAACTACGCTACAATTAGTGAAGTGCGAATTGGGTTATCTTTGCGCGGAGCTTCCTACTGACTAGCCATGGCTTAGTCAATGTTGTACTGAGGACCGTCAAAGCCGACAGTGACGTTGTTGTAGTTGTAAAGGGTGGCCTTGTCAGCGATCTCGATGACGGCAGGTCCGGCAACGACAGCATCATCTGCGATCGACTCGGAAGACGAAAGGATGAAGTATGTCTGGCCCTGAACGCCCTTGGGGATCGTGAATGATTCACCCTGGGTGTAGTTGAAGTATTGGTTGCCAAGGGGGCGAACGATGGCAAGCGTGGTACCACCTGTAGCATTGGTCTTGAAGGTAACCTTGTCGCCTGCATTGGCAGCGGTCTTGGAGGCAGCGAGAGCCGGGAAAGCCATGAGCGGCAGAGCGGCGATCTGGCTGCACTTGGGGTCAATGAAGGGCGCGGCGAGCGAAAAGACTGCGTCGGGGCTGTTGTAAGCCTCGTAAGCGCTTGGGAAGGGGCTTTCATTCATTGCGGACGATCGCAGCCATGTGTTGTGACGGGTCTCGATCGACAAAATGCTGCCTGCGTAAGTCAAGTATGCCTTGCTGGCGATGGATGCGGCAGCTCCGAGGTAGGCAGAGATACCTGGGCTTTCGCATCAGCATCATTAAGAGGCATTGAAGAGATCGACAAACCAACGCCCTCGAGGATAACGGCGACAGCGAGGAAAGTATCGACGCTGGTGACGGGGAAAGTGTAGTTGCACTTTGACACTGGTGTGGCACCAGCGGCACGGAGAGCAGTCGTCAAGAACTCGACATGGCTGCGCTCGTGGTTTGCAATTTCGGAAACTCGGTAGCGAACCCATTCAGGGAAGCCAGCAGACGCAAAGTCGGCTGCGCTATACTTGTTGAGGTATTCAGCGTAGAAAGTTGCCTCGAGATGCTCCAGAGTCAACTGTGGGGTAGACGGAGGGTCAGATAAGAGCAGACAAAGAGGCAGCAGCATGACTTGCAGCAAAGTTCCTGTGGAACAAGGAGGGTAAGCAAAGGGTTTGCAGACAGCAGATGGGCGGGACTTACAAGATGTCAGCATCGGTGAGATTCCCGCCGGATTGACGCTTCTCGAGACCAAGTGGTGCAGCGATGACAGCTGTAGCGCCAAGAGCGGCAGTGAAGAGTGACTTGAACAGCATCTTGTCTTCTGCTCAGTCGATAGGAGTCGAGTGAGGGAATCGAAGTGGTGTGGTTCGACGAGAAGGAGGCACGTCATGGCTTATATAGAGGCTGGACTTTGTCGGCTCACTCTTGCCACAAAGTCTCTGGCTTAGCCGATTTACTCTGCGCGTCACGTTTTTGATTCTCCGCCGCTGGATATGGGCAATTCGCGCGAGGCGTTGAAATGTGATCGACAAAACAACGATGATCCTGAGCAGAGCGGTGTCAAGCGATCGTCCAGAACGAGACGCCCTGCCGATTGTCATGCGAGAAGTGTTCCGTCCGGTTTAGAGACCTTTTGGAAGTATCTGGGCGAAAGCACGCCGTTCTGGCCGCGAGTGAGAATGACATCATTTGCCGAACTAAAGAATTCGATTCCGTCTGCGAATATGTCAGCGAGCTGACTCTGACGCGAGCCTAAAGCGGACGAGGAGGCTGAACGTACCAGCCATGGCTGCCTTGGCGTCGACATAGATATATACATTGCAATTTGGCCGGATGCCTGCATGAACAGCCCATCGTCAGCGTCAGACTTCGTTCAGAATACAGCGGGCTCGATGACGCACCGCTAGTAACGTCAGGCGAACCCGGTGGCCCGCGGGCGAGATGGATATGCGTCCTCGACATAGTCTTTAGACCTTGCACACGTATCACTTCCCAGAGTGGAAGATATGTCCCGTGAACGGCAACGGGCAGCTCCTCGGCGGTTGCTATCGGTATCAGCTCGAGGAAGTCGACCTGTGCCCGCAGCATCAGTCGCAGCATTGTCATCTCAGAAGCGAAAGCACAGGCAGCGAATGACCCTGATTGGCTCTGATCCATTCACAAGGTCCGCCAGTGAGCTGGTCGACTTCGCTAGCCAGCGTGTATCGTCTCTTGGCATCATTGGCTACAATTCCGTGTAGACCTTCAACAGTGAGTCCTTTTAGCTTTGGGCGGCGTAGCTGCGACACAAGCAGGCACGCATGACTTTCAATGCATTGCTCGGCAGCACATGGGAGGCAGACTCACGAGATCGTCTACTTTTATGAATCCATCTGGTCGCAGCTTGAGCTGTTCCTTGCTTGCTCCGTGGCGTAAGATATAACTCAAAGCTTTGGATTGCTGCACCTCCAGCGTATCCCTTCGACCAGGCTTCAATGGTGAGGCAGCGTGTGGCTGAGCTATGCTTGATGTGCCACTTTGAGCATTGATCACTAACGCCGTCGAAGCAGCGCGAGGAGTCTCGCCTGCGCTCGATGACGCAAACGATGACGCAGATGTTCTTGCACTCATGGGTGGAACAGTCTGCGCTGCGACTCCTCACTCGTTCGAGCAAGCTAGCAAAGGCGCGACGCGACTGCGAGTTCGGGCGCTCCAGCAGACGGGCCTTGTGTCAGTGAGACAGCAGACGATATGTCCGGGCTGTCGCAACGGCGGGGTGGCAGAGCGCCGGTGTCACCGAACCCGAGGCGCTCGGCAAGGCAGACGGCATCACCTACTCGCTCTGATCAATATCGCGCAGCACCCGTCGAGCAAGATGCAAGCGAGCAGCTCGACGATCCTCACAAAGCCCAGCTCGTCTATGCAAACGGCTCGGCCAGAATCAGAAGAGACGATCAGAGCATGCTGCCTGTCCGTTAGCAAGTCAAATTGTAATGGTACAAGCTGAACGAGGGCAGCAGGAACACGAGCCGGTCGACAAGCCTGCAGTCGATGTGCTGGTCGTCTGTTTGCTCACACTACTAGCAGCACTGTTGCGCTTCTATCGCATAGACCATCCCTCGGGCGTCGTGTACGTAGCGCGCATCTGCAAGTCGCGCTACGCTCATCAGCATTTCCCTTTCTTGCTTGCCTTTACTATGATTGCACGACGACCGAAACCCCGCACGATAGCTTTGACGAAGTGCACTTCGGCAAATTTGCGTCTTACTACATTCGCGGCGAATTCTTCTTCGACGTGCATCCGCCGCTCGCTAAGCTCATGCTCGCTTTCGCTGGCTGGCTAGTTGGCTACGATGGTCATTTCGAGTTCGAGAACATCGGCGACGATTACATAGCCAACAATGTGCCGTACATCTCATTGCGCGCTCTGCCCGCGCTCCTCGGCACGCTTACGGTACCCGTGATCTATGGAATCATGCGCGAAAGCGGCTATCCGCGCATCGTCGGCATCCTTTCCGCCTCGCTACTGCTCTTCGGTAATCTCTGTTCGACTGCATCAGCTCGCCGCTGAACGGGCGAGACAGATAATGCTCATATCGTCCAGTCAAGGCTGATACTGCTGGACGCACCGCTGATCTTATTTATGGCACTGTCCCTGTACTGTTACGTGCGCTTCCACAAGCTGCGCTATCAGTGCGTCTCCTACATCTCGAAGGCGCATTGGCTCATCAGCTCGCAGTGAGTTCTCGCCGGAGTGGTGGTTCTGGCTGTTCGGCACTGGCGTCTTTCTCAGTCTGACCATCAGCTGTAAAATGGTTGGACTCTTCACATTCTTCACGGTCGGCACAGCTGTCGTCATCGACTTGTGGAAGCTGCTCGACGTCAGACGAGGCTACACGATGGTATGCGAGACTGCAAGCAGGCGCGCTTTGCTGACCTTGTACGCAGAATCATGTTGGCAAGCACTTTGCAGCGAGAGCACTCGCTCTGATCGTGGCGCCGTTCCTCCTCTATCTCTTCTGGTTCTGGGTCCACTTTGCAGTCCTCACGAAGAGCGGACCAGGCGACGAATTTATGACACCCGCATTCCAGGAAACACTGATGGGCAGCCCATTGATGCTACAATCCCTCGGCAAGTCTGTCATGAATGTGTGCATGCTACGCTTACGCAGTGCGATGCAGAGGTCAGATATTACGATTCTGTGATCATTCAGCACAAGCAAACGAAGGCATTCTTACATTCTCACGTTGACAAGTATCCACTACGATATGATGATGGCAGGATATCCAGCCAAGGCCAGCAAGTGACTGGCTATCCTTTCAATGATACGAACAATCACTGGCAGATTTTACCGACGAAACAGCTCCCCGACACCGGCAGGGGCAGACTAGTACGTAATCACGACATCATCAGACTCTTGCATGTCAATACAGACACCGTTCTGCTCACGCACGATGTTGCAAGTCCCCTTATGCAAACCAACACCGAATTTACGACTTGGCCGATCCAAGACGAGACGCGTTACAACGACACTACCTTCGAGCTTGACATAGACGGCGGCCATGAGGGACAGCAATTCAAATCGAAAAGTCATCACTTCAAGCTCATTCATGTTCCTACGCGCGTCGCAATGTGGTCACATCCCGATCCTCTGCCGACTTGGGCTTTCAAGCAGCAAGAAGTCAACGGTAACAAGGCGCTTACCGACAAGACCAATGCGTGGTTTGTCGACGAGATTCTCCTCGATCCTCGTGCGGCGCCCTCTTTAGCGCTTTTTAAAGAAACACTGACAAAGAGTCGCACAGTGAGCTCGGACCCGCGCCTGCAGCAATCGACAGAGGTGCCAAAGCCCAAAAAGCTCAGTTTCTTCCGCAAGTGGCTTGAGCTACAAGTGGCAATGCTCCAGCATAATGCCGGACTTACGGACTCGCATCCATACGCGACTGGTCCAATCAACTGGCCATTCTTATTGAGCGGCATCAGCTTTTGGACAAGTCCCCCGGACGACCGCCAGCAAATTTATCTTATCGGCAATGTCGTCGGCTGGTGGTTCAGCATCATGGCCATGTCCGTCTTTGTTGGCATCCTTGGCGCAGATCAGATCGCCCGTAGACGAGGTCTATACCCCTTGCCAGAAGGTACGTCTTAAGTACGAGATCGTGATGAAGCTGACATGTGCGCAGCCGTGCGAGATCGTATGTACAACTCAACCGGCTTCTTCCTCGTGGCTTGGGCAACGCACTATTTCCCTTTCTATTTGATGACACGACAACTCTTCCTGCACCACTATCTGCCGGCGCATCTCGCCTCGACTTTAGCAGCAGGGGCGATATTCAACTTCATCGCGACGGAAACCATCAACTTTCCCGTCTCGATCACAGGTCCCAGCTCGCCTCAGCGTCCAAGAGAGCACGCTCAAGTAAGTCTGGCGATGCGCGTCTGCGTACTGGTCATCGTCGCTTTGCTCGCAATCACATTCGTCTATTTCGCGCCATTCACCTACGGTACTCCTGGCCTGGATCCAGAAGGTATCAACCGGCGCAGGATTCTGTCCTCATGGACAGTGGTGAGTCTTGACGCGACTCACACCGCGCCAACGAGCTGATATGTGTTACACGATAGCACTTTGCAAAGTAATGATGCACAAAGTCAAGCGAGCAATGACGCGAGGTGACTCCTTGCTGCACTGAGCTGATCCCTGAGGGTTTGCACCATCGCATGATCGCGAAAGCTGTGCCTTCTGTTTTCCGTTGACAGTGTGCTGAGGCAGTCTTCGATGGCTAGCAAGGATCTTCTGGCATTTGATTCCCTGAGCATTGCACTGGACAGCGTCGTGGCGATTTGCAAGCGAGCCTTGATGTTGTTAGACGATATGACAGTCTGACATAGCGCCTCAACGAGCTCTGTGTGATCGATCGGCAACGCAAGCACTGATGCTGCAGCCTTTGCGGCATTCCAGGCAACTTTCGGATCCGAGCTCTTGACTTGGGTCGCGAAATATCGTGTGGCCTCCTGCTGATCCTGCGACTCTGCTCGCGTAATCACGCTGCCCAAAATACGCACCAGGTTGATGTGCGTCTTGCCTTTGGCAGACGATGAGCATTCTAGTACATCGGGCACAAGCCGCGTTGGAACCAGCTGCTCGCGCTGCGTTTTGCTAGCAGCGTCGCATGCGGCGGCAACGCTCCAACTAGACGCCCACTGCATGCTTTCGATTTGCTCGCTGAAATAATCCGCTCGAAGCATTGGCGTCAATATGCCGACAACGTTGTCGAGGGAAGAGAGCGAGGCGACGTGCTCAAGCAGGACGCCCAAGCTCTTGACGCCTGTCTCGTGTATGTGTTCAGAGCTTCTCGAATGATTGAGTATGGTGATGATGAGCAGCACAGCAGAGTTGGCGGACTCAGCATCTCGAATATGCGACCGCTCAAGATATCGAATCTGAGCAGAGCAGACGGCATTCGAGCTGAGCACGGCGATATGTTGCAGTGTTTCTTCGTACGTCGCTGATGTAAGGACGTCTATGAAGGCTGTCAGATTCTGCCACATCTGCGCCGCACTGGGCGCAGAGGGCTCTAACGTGCGAAGTGCAAGCCAGAGATGCTGGCCATCAGTGCGTAGCGTTGTGAGACTTGCAGTCGTCAAAGGTCTTGCGATCGCTGTTGAGAGGGCAGCTTGCACGTCATAGACCGCCAGAGCCAATTCACTTGTAGTCTCGCACCGGACGAGCGACAGCCGCAGTTGCGATGCCATGGGATTCAAAAGGTCGCGCACCAGCCGAGAAAGAGGTGTGACCGTCACGAGTGATCTTGCTAGCTTGAGTAGATCTAGTTGTATCGCTCGATTTGCGGTCGAAGCGAGTAGTCTGATGACGGTGGCGTGTGCAGAGAAGACGCATTCTGCCAGACGAGCTGAAAGCGAGGTGAAAGCAGAATGTCCGGACGTTTCTTGCGCTGCCCCGATAAATCTCGCAGACCTCTGAAGCAGCGTGCTCGCAGCGTGACAGGCTTTCTGTCTGACGGACCGACATGAATCACCTTCGATCAGCGACCACAGTGAAGGGCCTTCGACATCTGGCAGGAGCTCGAAAAAGTGCGCATGAAGCAGAACAGTCTGTGTCTCTACAACTGCGGCCAGGCACTCGATTGCAAGCAGTCTGTTGCGCTCCTCCGCGTCGTCAAACGCATATGCTTGGAAGATAGCGACGGTCTGCTTGGCGCGTGTCGCGTCGATGACGGAGGCCTTAGAGCTTACAGCGAGCCGCCAAAGCTTAAGTGCGCACGGGAGAGATGCTGAATCCAGTGGCCCGTATTTGCAGAGCACGTCGTACAGAAGGCGTAGCAGCTGCTCGCATTGGCGCGAGATGACCGCCTTTGGGAGCGGTTTGTAAACCCGATAGATGATCTGAAGCGCTAGCTTGCGAGACCCTGCCTTGTATACACAGCAAGCTAGCTTGTCGACGATGAGCGTCGCATGAGCAGACAGGGTGTCAATATGTGCGCGTGCGATCCAGTCGAGCAGACGTTGAAGAGTGCCGACATCGCAATGATCGCCGCTTAACAAGTCCTGTAGGCTGTCAACATGTTGTGGTGCCGTCTCACTACAAACTCTTCTCAGTGATCAATTCAAGGCTTGGCAAGGACAGACATACGACCATGCCGGCATGCACCCTCGTCCGTCGTCAGATCGTCAGATGGCAGGCACGCGAGCGCGACGAGGCCCTTCAACAGCTGGCCGCCGGCCTACGCAGCGGCGACGGCAGCACAGCATGGAGACGAATGAGTTTCTGCTGCGACAGGAGCGCACTTCTACGGCTGATGAACAGCAGAACTGGCCGACGTTCAACATTGAGCCGACTGCTCCCTCGAGCGAGTCACTGTCGCCTATCGCGGCAAGGACGAGGTCTCGTAGTAGGAGTGCATTGGCATGGACGCCAGGCTTAGGCCCGCCAGCTCAGCCTCAGTTGTCCCCGCCCAGCAGTGCCTATGGTGACACCGAGTCTCCGCTGCTCGGAGGTCCAGAGCTGCTCGTCGACAGATTCAAGCGGTCAGGCCCCTCCGAGCGAAGGCTGCTCCTACAAGCTCTGTCGAGCGTGTTTGATCATTCAGACTTGGTCTACCTCTCCGAACTCATCAAGCCGCTCATGTGCCGAGACTTCCTGACCGAGATGCCGCCTGAGATTGCGCTGCAGATCATAGGCTACCTGGACGACCCCAAAGATCTCGTGAGGTGCTCTCAAGTCAGCAAGCGGTGGCGCGCTATCGTGGCGGACGAGCATACTTGGAAGGCTTTGTGCGAGAAAGTCTACAGAGGCGGCTCAGCCCGAGCTCTGTCTGGCTTGAGCACCTCCAACAGCTATTCGGCCATCCAACGCGGCGTATTCAGGCGGCTCGCTAATGACTACAGACAGGGTGGCACGCATGCTCGTGCTGCCTATCTCTTCACTAATCCAGATGCTATGCGTATGGCGGACGCGCTCCCACCAGAAGCAGAAGGGACAGGCGGCCCCGCGCCTGTACGCGGTCTCGGCCTGGCTCTCACAGACGCGGTAGCCACGGGTCAGATTCCCTCGGGGCGATCGGCTGAGGATGGCGGACGAGCCAACGAGATTGGCGTCCAGACACACCAGTTGGCTGACATGCTCGAGCCGCTTAGCCTGAACAATCTGGGTGGTATGGGTGCTCATGCCGTCGAAAGAGCCAATCTGCCTCTGCCCTCTGCCTTCAACACACCTTCGCTCAACTCTCCAGCGGATCCTCTGGATCAAGCCAGCGAAGACACTGCCGAAGAGCCCGCTCGCTTTTCGTACAAGCGCGAGTTCAAGCAGCTTTTCATGACCGCCTCGAGTTGGCTCAACGGACCAGGTCGCGTCTTGTCCACTCAGACATCAGCAGACGATGGTGCAGTGACAAGTCTGGCCTTCGACACCCAGTGGATCGTTGTTGCCATGAACTCAAGAGAGCTCCACGTCTTCAGCGCTTCAACGGGCACATATGTTAGAACGCTCAGAGGGCATGAAGCTGGCGTCTGGTGTCTTGTCCTCGTCTCTGCGGGCGGTGGTCCAGTACATCCTGTCTCGGGCGATGCCTCTCCAGAGACTCGAAGAACGAGACGCTCATCTTCTGTCGGACCCGCATCTCCCGTCGCCGAACGACGTGCTCTACCTACATCTGCGCCATTTGCGCGTTCGGGGTCAACCATGTCTAATTTGTCAGCAGCTTCAAACGATAGCCAGAGCTACAGCGGTCGATTTCAGTCCACGGACCAAGCCGACTCGCCTCTGCGCAGCAAACATCCCCGCCGACCTTCGTCGTTCTCTGGACTAGAGAACAAAGAACGCGAAGGCCAGTTCGGCACACAGAGATCCTCAGATGGTCCCATGGGCATGGGTCTTGGAGCAGGCGGCAACGGCGGACCGGTCTCCCAGCAAAATACGGCTTGCGGTACCGCGAGAGGATGGGGTCAACCTGAAGCTCTGGTGATCAGCGCAGGCTCGGATCGCGATATTCGCGTATGGGATGTCCGTTCGGGGTGCGCTCTTATTTCTGTATCTTCTTCGCACTCATAGCTGACATTAATGACACAGCACATGTCTTTTCAGGCTGCGCGGCCATTCGTCAACGATCAGATGTTTACGCGTGCTAGAGGGCAGGCCGATTGCAGTTTCGGCCTCGCGCGATCATACCTTACGTGTCTGGGATCTTCGCAACGGTCGCTGTCGAAGAACGCTGCGAGGTCATACAGACAGCGTGCGATGTATCGAGGTACACGATAACAAGGTGGCGAGTGGAAGCTATGATCTCTCTTGCAAGCTCTGGAACGTCGATACGGGCGAATGCCTCTTTACCTTTACGGGACACATCAAGCAAATCTTCACCATCGCATACGACGGAAACCACATCGCTACTGGTAGTCTAGACTCCACTGTCCGGACCTACAATGCTATCACGGGCGAGTCAATCGCAGCGCTGCAAGGTCACATTCTGCTGGTCACGCAAGTCTTGATCAAAGACTCTATCCTCGTCTCAGGCGGACACGAAGGCTCGATCATGGTGACTGATCTTACAACAGAGGAGAAGGTGCATCGCTTGCTGGCGCACGACAATTCCATCACTTCGTTACAATTCGACAGCCGCTATCTCGTCACAGGTAGCAACGACGGTCACGTCAAGCTCTTCGACCTAAAGACAGGACAATTCATTCGCGATCTCATCGAACCCTGCGACCTCGTCTGGAAAGTCGCCATACGCGACGACAAGTGCGTTGTACTCTACCAAAAGCAAGGCAGGACGGTCCTCTCGCTGATCTCATTCCGAGCAAGCGACAGCGATCTTTAGATGCCGCCTAGACACATCATGTAAATTATGCATGCTGCGTGCACAGACGGCGAGTTGAAATTCGAATGCAAATAGTCATACAAAAGACAGGGACGATACAACTGATTTGTGTGATTGGTACGGCTGGATATACACGTGTGGTCTCTTCCGTAAGGAAAGCCTTTGAGTGTCTGTCTGCGAATCAGCTTTTCTGTAGATGCCAATGGTCGATGCGAGACTCACTCGTTGTACTTCTTAGTGGTATGTCGCATTTACTCAGCCACGACATCTGCAGCGTCTCGCTTATAGTAAGGTGCTGGAGCAGAAGCGGCCTTCGCTGCCTCCGGCTGTGCGTCACGCTTGTAGTAAGGCGCGGGAGCCCATCCTGCTTTGGCGGCTTCTGCTTCTGCCTCTGCCTGCGCGTCTCGCTTATAGTATGGCGGTGGGGCCCATCCAGCCTTGGCTGCTTCAGCATCACGCTTGTAGTATGGCGCCGGTGCAGATGCCGCTTTGGCTGCCTCGGCATTCGCTTCGGGTTGCGCATCTCGCTTGTAGTAGGGTGCAGGAGCCCAGCCAGCCTTGGCTGCTTCTGCGTCACGCTTGTAGTACGGTGCTGGTCCAGAGGCTGCCTTTGCTGGTTCTGCAATGGGTTCGGGCTGCGCGTCTCGCTTGTAGTAAGGAGGTGGTGCCCATCCTGCTTTGGCAGGTTCTGCCTCCGCCTCGGCCGAGCGTTTGTAGTAAGGCGCGGGCGCCCATCCGGCCTTTGCAGCCTCCGCAACGGGGGCCGCAGTCGCTAGTGTGATGCCAAGGGCAAGTGCTACGAGGGCGGTCTTGACGAGCATGATGATGATAGTATGAAGTGCGTAGCGTGCTTTGGGTCAAGCGAGCCTAATGAAAGCGCAGGTGGGAACAATGGCGTCTACTAGCGTCCTTCTTATGCAGAATCTCGTGGCCGCCAGATTCGAGGTTGCCGTGGAACAGTGACGTCTTGCAATCTCGTTGTACGCTAGCTGGAGACTATTTTGTATTTGTTCCAAGCTCTCCCTGCACAGGCAAGGATCGATATGATCTTGGTTCGATAGCCTTTTCGCGTCCCCTCCTTCTGTTGCTTGCGGCTTCTGCAGACTGCGCGTATGGATGGTTTTTGGAAGCTCTGGCGCTAGTGAGCTAGCGCCGGGCAGAATGGCACTTTGTCGCAAATTTGCCACACGATGATCTCGCACGACACGCGGCGAGACAGTCGGTTTAAGAAACTCCTAGGACCCTGACAAAGTGGCGGCGATCTCTTTTAGTAGAACTTGTCAGTGATCCACGACTGAATTCACTCTGCTTGCTCTAGGACTGTTCGTTCAATTAGAGCGCGCCATGTGCGCATGCGCGTCTTCGCAGACTGGTCGCTGCGGCGTTCCACAAGCTCCGGATGACAAGATACGCATATGTCCCCGTTATATGCCGGCGATGCGAATGCCGAGCGGGCGACTGCATGGAGTGCGAGGAGCTGTTGCTGGACTGCATGAGACTCGTCAAACGTCAAACATAAAAATAGCAATGACAAGGCTATAAAGGTCTACTTGAAGTGCTCAATGAGTGCGTCTGTGCAATACTATGCAGCCTCTTTGCCGCCTTCTTTATCCTTACGCTCCTCTTCGAGCACCTGATCGCGTATCTTGAGGTCTGCACAAGGCGCGAATCTGGATCGTTTGCGAATGGTTTGCCCGTACTTGTAGAAGATGAAGGGTGCAGGTGCGAGTACGATGGCGAGACCGCCAAGCAAACTCAGTGCCCCCGATACGCCAAGAGCGGTCAGCATCTGAAAGCTTGCATATTAGCTCGGTTGACGTGACGCCTGCTCTGTACGCACCCTGGGAACGTAGACCGGACACGGACCAGCGAACAACGAACGTGCAAATGTATTAGCAGCAAGGCCAGATGCAGCAAATGGACCTGTGGATCAGTCTCAGCTTAGTTCTCATGAGCGCAAGCAGGCGGAAGACTGACCATATGTGTCGACAATGTATGACAGCAGAGAGATGAAGATCAGGCTGTATGTTGCTCCGAGTGGTATCGTTGCAATTTCCGGCGCAACCCAGCTGATGGAGCTGAATTGACCCGTCCATCCGAGCCAGAACAAAGCGATGGGTAGTATAGGGGCTGCCAGCATCGATCCTCGCAGTCTGTATTCAGGTGGCGGTGTGCCATGCCACTTCTTGGTAAGGAAAAGGTAGTCTCGCTGTAGATAGATAGAAATGGCGGCGCCTATCGTGGTTCCGATGCCGATGCCAATGAATGACAGGCCACCTTCGCCGAGATTGAAGCCCCGCTTCTCTTGGAAGACGACCGGATAAACCTCGAATGAGCTGTAGATGAGCCAGTAGACAAATGATGTGTAGACGGTGATGACTTGAAGAATCGGCTCGAGGCCAAGGATTTCGAAAGGCTTGAGCAAATTCTTGCGCAAGACTGACTTGACGGACCAGTCGGCGTTCTCTAGATCACACCAAGCTTCCGGTTCGCCGTTTGCGCGGCGCTTCTTTGCACGCTTCTGCAGCAGGATCATCGCGAAGGTTTCCGGAAGACCGAAGAAGAGCAGCAAGGTGACTGCGCCGGCGAAAGCGAATAGTACCCAAAAGACATCGACATAGCCTCGCTTTTCGGTGACGAAGGATGCCATTATGGGACCGATGATGGGACCTATCAATCGCGTGATCAGCCTCTGGCCCACTAATATCCCGGAGTTACTTACCTAGGAAGATCGAGCCGGAATAGAATGCCATTGCTGTCCCACGAAGATGAGTCGGCCAGATGTCTACAATTAGTCCACCGCCGTTGGTGAGCGGTGAGGATGCGGCAAGGCCTTGCAAGAATCGGCCGGCGAGCAATGTGCCGAAATTGGTGGCCAGAGAGCCCATCAATTGCAAGAGGAAATAAGCAAGCGCGGTCGCCCAGAAGACCGGCCTACGTCCGAACATCTCTGATAGCGGCTACGTATGACGCGTGAGCTTGGTTCGATCCAGCCAGCGTGAGGGACCTACAGCAAAGACCAGAGGACCCAACGCGAAGCCGACCAAGAACAGCATCGTGACGAGGCCAAACGCGGCCGTGGAGATGCCAAACTTTGCGCTGATCTCTTGCGATGCTACAGTCGGCGCCGATGATCCGAGGGTGACCTGCTCGTGAGTCAGAGCGTGTCACAGTTCTGCTGAGGTAAGCATGCCTGAAAGGTCGTGATACAGATCACAGTCGTACACCATATCTTCTTGCCCAGAGACCAATTTTGGGGATTCTCCGGGTCATTGTCCTTCCATGCCGTGTCTGGCAGACGAGAAGATGTGTAAGTCTCGAGATAGGGCAACTTCAGTGGCGATCTCACAATTCGAGTCATTGCCCTTATTCTTGCTCTTCCAGTCGCGCTCTTCTTGCGGACTGTTGAAACTCGGCTTTTCACTCTTGCTGGTGTGCGCAGATGGGCATGACTGCTCTTGCTGCGATTGTTTCTCGTGCGAGGGCGAAACACCGTCAGAGTTACGTGATGCTAGCGTAGACTCCTGCGAGTGACCGGAAGAGGAGTCATTACGCCCTGCTGATGTGCTGCCCACTGGCGCTGCTAGCTTTTCTTCGGCCATGATTGGGCAGAAGAGGAGTTAACCTGGATCTGATGTCACAGGACGGCTGGGACGGCGGGATTTTGTTCAGCCGGACTTAGCGCTGAGCGCTGAGCGAGACCGTGACAGGCCGTTCGCAAATGACCTATTCATCTAGACTCGACACGTGTCATCGTCGACCGTGTTCATGAGCGCTTCATAGAGGCCTCAGAATGCATCTGTAGCTTCTAGCGCAGGACGTATGCGATGAGCGAGGGCACATACGAGACGTGAGCTATCCCACTACCGCAGGAGCGTCGCTCACTGCTCGCGGAACGGCAGCGCGCACAAGAGGCACGAGGCAGCGCTCACTGAGGCTTTGACTCACTTTCGCTCGTTGCTGGCGAGCGTGCACTCCAAGTCATGGAAGCCCTACGGCACATCGAGCAGCGCTTCGAGCACTGCCCCTCCAAGCGTCAAGAATGGCGCAATGGCCAATGTCAGCTCGTCAATGTCAGCTGCAGCGGGCAAGGCAGTAGCACAAGCTGTTGCTCAAGCCGTGTCGTCCACTGGCTCGAGTCCGGCGCTGGGGTCTGCACTATTTGGCAAGCCGAAAGCACAGATAGGCCAACTTGAGCCTTCGTCTGTGCGCGTGCATCGACGGTCATCAAAGACAGTCAGCATCATACGAGCTATTGCAGAAGTACCCATCTCAAACGCAGAATACCTTGACATCAACACCTTCAAGGCAGCTCTTCAGACTCCCGAAGTATGGTCGCAGTGGAATCAGCTCATCGAGCGCGCTCAGCTGCTCGAACAAGTCGATCCAGCTACGCGTATCACAAAGACTGACTACGTTCTGGGCTGGCCTGCCAGTCCGAGAGATACCGTGACCATCTCGCGAACGTTTCAAGATGCAGTGACTGTCATAGACGTCGCTACCTCACTGCCGCGCAGTGCCGATGAGCCTGCCTATCTACGACCTTCACCACCTTTCGTGCGATCACAGAACCATTTGCTAGCATGGTGCATCCAGATCCCCACGACTAGCCTTCAGCAACCATTTTCAGGGTCTGCGTTCGATCGCAATCAAACAGAGAATGTCATGGCCAGAATTACGATGTTCTGGCAATGGGACCTCAAAGGCACCGTCGTTTCCAGTCATCACACGCAGGTAGCGAACATACTCTCCAACTTCGTCAGTTTCGTTCGCGAGAAAGGCGATACCCTGCCGTCTGTGATGAGCTATGGAAAATCGCTAGAGCTTGTTGCAAAAGCCTACGATCCGGGGCAAGAGACACTCTCAACTGATTATACCATTGTTGCGGAGGACGACTTCGATCACCGTGGTGACACAGATCCCAAGGGCATGGACGAGCTTGCGTCGCAGCGAGAGCGTAAGCGCTTGGAGCGATCGATAGAATTCGCCTTGCCTGCAGGTCAAGGCTGGGATGTTGCCGTTATCGTGCGTGGTCAAGGAGACGACGTCAATACAGATTGGCAATCTTCCGTCGAAAATAGCTCGACAGATTTCTCGAAGCCTTCGCACATCGGATCCGGTCATCTTGTCTTACGACTGAGCCATGCGCGATTGCTACGAGCAGACGAGCTCGTCAGCGTCAAAGTCAAGATACAGCGCTTGGCAGGCGGTCGGAGCGTGCGCATCAACAATAAATCTGCAAAAGTTGTCGATGTTGAGGTCAAAAACCCCGCTGCTCTTAGCAGACAGATCCTCGAGGCGCCTGCGGATGATACGACTCAGCAGACCAGCTCGACTATCCAATCTGTGCCTACAGCACCCAGTCTGACGACTCTTCCTTCGAAAGCCCGCGCGAACGCCATCTCAATAGCTATAGGCTCGCTGGTCAGCCGATCGTATGTCTACTTCACGTCACTCCTGCAGGAGCCAGAAGCCAAATGGAGACACATATCAGACACAAAGGGCGTTACAGTCACTCAGCTCAACTCTCTGGATCCTACGCTTGCAATATACAAAGCGGAAGCGACCTTTGTCGGGGTAGGAGTATGGGATATCTATTGCGCCATCGCTACTGCGAGCGCTCGCCTCAGCTGGGATAAGACGGTTGAAGATGTACATCTGCTCGATCACGTCAACGAGCTCAGCTCGCTGTGGTACTTCAAAACCAAGGCTGCTTGGCCGGTATCGTGCGTCTCTACCCAAAGCCCCTAATCTCGACTGACCCAAAAAGCTCAGGGCGCGAGACTCTGTGTTGCTACGCACGACGTATCGCTCACCATCGTCCGTGCACGTGTTCTCATTCTCTGCAGACGATACCAATCTATTTTCTGCCATTCCTGCCGTTGAGTCTGCAGTCATTCGCACGCAGACAGACGTTTACGGCTGGGCGATCGAGGCTCTCTCCCCTACAACAACCCAAATCACGCTAATAGAGCAGTCCAATCCTAAAGGGTGGTCAAACAAGTCGTGGATTCCACAGCAGATGATAAGCTCAGTATCGGGTGTGGGTGACTTTGCGATAAAGCATGGCGGACCGCCTGTGCTTACCAGACTGCTTGGCGGCAAGCTACTGTCAACGGCGTATGAGCACGAGCGATCTTTGCTCAAGCTCGAGTATGTGGCTGCACCCCGGTCGTCAGCACCAGACACGCGAACACTTGCATTGTCAGAAGAGACGACGACCACGGATGCAGATTCGATCATATCGGCAGCGCCTGGGTCTATCGAATGCGAGCTTCGATGCGACACACATACTTGGGCAAGTAGCCTTGACATCGTTATCGATCCACCTCCATCCAAGGTGTCTTGTCTGAGTCGGCATCGCCTGTCCTCAGGTGCCGGCTGCTGGATTACAATCGAGCACGAGAACAGCGCAGTCATGTCTGATCGCGTGCTGGTTGTCGTTCGCAAAGGGGCACTCGGACGTGAGAAGGGCTCGGTCGTCGTCAATGGCTGCAAGGCGCATGTCGATATCGAGGATATGCCAGACGACGAGGTCAAATTGCTAGCCACGCGCAAGCGCGTCAAGGCAAGTCCGATCCCATTGGATCAGTACCCAGCGATTACGCCTAGCGCGTGGAGAGGCACCCCGACGCTCTCTGCGCTAGGTACGCCAGCACTTGGTAGCACGAACAATCCGCTTGAAACGCTTGACAGTAGCGAGAGGGCATCAATGTCTGACGCCCCGCGCAAGCCGCCACTTTCTTACGCCCTTGAGGCGCTTGCATGGCTGCAAGCATTGCACGCCGAGCAGATGGCGGATATGACCTTGCAGCCCGTGGGATGGTCCCTTGTGACAGAGAAGCCGGCGGCCGTCCGGAAGAAGCTCCTTAGTCACATCTCGAGCACACTGCCAGTATTTCGCGCCGACAAGATCGTGCAAGGCGTCACGGCAGAGCAAATGTGCAGCATCGTCTCCCTGCCTGGCTATAGAGCCGCGTGGGATGATCGCGTCGAGTCCGTGCAACTTTTATCGTCGCATGGCCACGGCTGCACGACATCGTTGATGACTACCAAGTCTGCATTTCTCACTTTCCGCGGTCGAGCGTTCTATCATGCCACTGTAAATGCTCACTTCAAGCTTCCCGCGCCGTCTGCTGGCTCCAGCACTTCAACTGTCTACCTGTGTGCGACAGCTTCGTTTCAGCCAAGCGCAGGGCAAACAGATGAACTCAATCCGCAACGCCTGCCGAATGGGCAGACTTTGCTCGATGGTTGGATCCTCGAGACGCTTGATCCTTATACGTCAAACGACTATGCTATCCCCTCGACGCGCTGCTCTTACTTCTCGGCAGTCGATTACTCTGGATCAGTGCCAGCTGCGTTCAACTCGATGCTGAACGCAAATTTGGCCCGCGTCATTGATGCTGTCGAGCGCTCGGTCAAGACGCGTGGTGCAGCACCGCGTCTGTATCAGCCTGGCACATCCTTACAAATCGAAGGACCCCTTAGCAGTGGGGTCAGTGATGAGTGCAAGTGGGTCATGACAACAGACCCGGCTAAAAGTGTAGCGGCGAATGAAGACGCCGACTCTGTCAGCGGATTTTATGCAGTGTCTCTCGTTATCCCAAAACACAGCATGACTCTGGGATCTGTGCCACCGGAGCAAGAACGAGCCAGCGCGGTCGGCCTCCCAAAGAGCAGCTCGAATTACACGTTGTCATCAATTTCTGCCATCTCAAAGGGCCATACGCTACGCAAGCCAGCTTCATCGGCCGAGCTGCGTAGTAGACCCAGCATTCCTGCTCTCAAAACTGCGCCGAACCCTCAAAGTATCGCGGCGCGGCCGAAGACAGAATCGGACGGACTCAACTCGCCCGTGGACGATCTAGTCGTTGGCGAGATCATCGTCGACTCGCGGCGCTACCCAGCCGGCTATAACATCCAGCATCATGCACATTTTGGCGATGGCCAGATTTTGCTTGGCGGCACAGACCATAATTATGCCACGTCCGCGCTACCTGTCCAGCTGCGAATTCATGAACTACCACTTTCTACAGTTGTCGCAGCATCAGTCGGCGCGCCGCATCGGTATCGTGACCACCTCATTCGAATCATGCTGCCGACGGGTGCAATAGAGCATCCTGTACGCGATCCGCTCATGGAAGACGAACCGGCTGCTCGGCCTCACTGGTACCGACGGCTGCTCTCCGAAGGCATTACTCTGACTTTGAATATCGCACCCACGGAGGGAGGCGCTGCTGATACGGCAATGACTGCGAGTTATGACGGCACAACACTCGGTATCATCAGCGAGCAAGCAAGTCGGCGCTTGCTCGACATACGCGAAGAGCAAAATTGGCTCTCGAGCTCTGCACGCCTCAGCAGGTATGTCGTGTGCACTTGTATTATATTGAGATTGATCTAACGGGGCCGCAGAGTGCCCATACGTACTGGCGATGCTACCTCCACCGTCGCATTGCCGGCTGGCCTCATACAGCCTTTAGCTGCTCGGTCTGAGGATACTTCTGCCGCAAAGGGTACAGCCAGCAGATCAGCGAGCCAGGAAAAGCATAGTCGGGCGCAGTCGGGCCTCGCCACTCCGATTGATGGACAAATTGATCCGAGTGAAGGCAAGCGCCCCATCGACACTCTGGCCAGAACATCTGCAGCGAATCAAGATGATATTTCGGCCACGACGGGCGTGCTAGGGGGCTTTCCGCTGGCTAAGATGACAACGGCGGTTGCCTCATTCGACGCGTCTATGCAGACAAAGGCAGCTGTCTCGCTGACGATGCTCATCTTGGTTGCGGTCACTTCATTTTTGTTGGGATCCCTCATGCGTTCTATGCTGTCACCTGCCGATTTCATCTTTGTTTCGCACAGCAGTAGCCTCGACGATGCTGTCATACGAGCGCTCGAAGCCAAAGGCCAAGGCTGGCGGATCGCAAAACGTCTGCTCGAGCTCAAAATTCCAGGCTTACATTATGACTTCATGATATCAATCGCACGACACCCAACTTGAGAACTTTGTTGTTGTCAATACATCTAGCTCTCCTGTTCGCTAACCGGCTGGCTAGCTCGATCATCAAGCGCGTCCTCCTCTCCGTCTGAGATATCGAGGGGAGTACTCGGATCGGTCGTGTTGAGACCTGTAGCTTCTTGCCCGGGATTGAGCCGACGTCGTTTCTTGGCGCGCTTTGTCTCCTCTGGAGCCAGGAATTTGCGCGTAGGTATGACAGCTTCGAAAGCTTCTTTCCAATCGTGCAACTGCGATGACAATATAAGACCAAGCTGATCCTGCGGATAATCCGGACTTGCTAGGACCCATTTGAGCATTATGTCTACGACTTGGTTGACGGTGAGCACTTTGCGCGTCTGCATGTCGATGTATTCGCCTATTGGCAGCCGGGCATGTTTGATTCCGAGCTCGTTCGCAACATCTAAGCACAAGTTCTGCTTACACCTCAGTGACATTGCCTCAAGGTGAGTTCATGAGTACCTTGTATCGATTGCGATCGACTATGCCGCCTATGATGTAAGCAGTCCCTTCTTCGAGCGCCGTGACGACGTTCTCCGAGTCTGCCGTGAGATAGACGACCCTGTCTTTGGGACACCGGTATGGTTTTGACAGCTTCAAGCGCTTAGCAGAACGAGATAGGCCTGCTTCTGATTCAAAGACATCCTCTGTCGTTGTCTGGTCGGCCGTTACACGGTCTTCAGGCTCGATCGCTGTCTGTGGCTGATCTGGCGCGTCAAGTGAGTCTGACCACACAGACTCGAGGGATTCATGGGTCGAATAGACACCCTTCCATCGTTTGTATGCGCCATCATTGAGGCTCTCTAGCCTGTCGAGCAGTCTGCCTTTGAGTGTGGTGAGGACAAGGTGCATGGGCCGGGTCGTATTGCGATTTGCTGAATAGCTATGTGACAATTGCCTCTCCATGCTCAAAATTTCCTTACGAAGCTCATCAGATGAGCATGGATGGCCAATGATCACAGCTGATGGCCGACCTTGTCAAGCATCTTGTCATCGAAGGAGCAGTCGATGATCAAGCCGCAATCAAACAGTTCTTGAGGTTCCTTAGGCTCGGCAGGGGGTTTCCGCTTTGCAGCTGCGTACGCATCTGGGTCTGCCTCCCGCTCCCTTCGAGCAGCGTCCTTCTTGCGCTTCTTTGCATCTTTCTTGTACTCCTTGCGAGCTTCCCTCTGCTCTGCAAACTTGGCTTGACGAGCTAATCGCTTCTGAGCGGATTTTGTCAACACGACTGCAGGCGCATCAGCCGGCTCGTCGATCTTTGACGTGCTCGCTGTCGGCTCCGTCATAGTCGGGCCCAGACAGCTGTCGTACGTCGGAGGGCTGTGATGTGTCAGCAGGCTTACATGACCGCCCACACGCGCTCAGTCAGCGGCTTGCCGCCTTGCTGGTCAGCAAACATCCACTCTCGATCGCCTTGCGTGGGGTGATCAGAGCATAAGAAGCTGATAGGAGAGGCAGCAGAGCGCTTCCATCAGCACACACGAACGACATGGTCAGCGCTGAAGCAAAGCAGATTGTCGTCGTTGGCGGCAGTTATGGCGCACTCAAGCTCGCTCACGAGTCCATCAGATCATTCGCGGTCAAACAGCCCGATCAATGGCACGTACATATCATCTCTGCCTCGACTGAGTTCTGGCACTCAATAGGCACGCCAAGAGGTATACTGCCGGCAGGCGGTCATACCATAGACGACTCGTTCCTTCCACTCGAGAAGGGCTTCAAACAGTACAAGCCTGAACACTACACAATTACCTATGGTACAGTCACCTCCATCGATGACAACGCACGGTCAGTGCATGTCAAGACGCAGACTGGCGAGCAAGATGTCGCGTATTACGCGCTCATCTTGTCTCCTGGTGAGACAACCTCGCCTCCGTTCTGGTAAGCACTGACGTGTAAAACGTGCAGGCGTTCTATCCAAATCACCTTTGTTCAGCTATCATGACGGCTCAAAGTCGCTTCGAAAGGCGTATGAAGACGCATGGCAGGCGATTCCCAAAGCAAACAGTGTCCTGATTGCTGGCGGCGGCGCAACCGGTACAGAAACAGCAGGCGAGATCGGCGTCCGTTATCCCGACAAGAAAGTCGCAATTTACTCGGGCGCCGAGCGCCTGCTGCCTTCGATTCCCGCTAAATTTGGATCCAAAGCTGCTCAACAGCTCCAGCGACTCGGCGTCGAGGTCGTTCACACCGTCCGGATCAAAGAGTTCACAAAGTCGGACCAGGGTTACACGGTGCACTTTGATGACGGCTCGTCTCGCTCGTTTGACTATGTCATCGACGCTACCGGTCGCTTACCCAATACATCCTTCATCCCGGCCAAGGCTCTCAATGCGAAGAAGGCGATTATCGTCGATGACTTCTTTCGCGTTCCCGCTCTGGGCGAACGAGTTTATGCAATCGGCGATGCTACCAGGGACGCCGGTCTGGTCGCTCTCATGTCTACCGCGCCCGTCTTGATCGGTACGATCAAACACGATTTCGGGGGCGGCAAAGCGCCGAAGCCCTACAAGGGTCCGATGAATATGATGCTCGTGCCGATTGGACCCAACGGCGGCGTTGGTCATGCATTCGGTTGGAACATGCCGAGCTTCCTCGTCAAGCAAGCAAAGGCCAAGGGCTTCTTCTGGGAGAAGTTTGAGCCAGCTTTGCTCGGCAACGACTAGGCTTCCTGTGTCTACTAGCGTGTTGTCCTTCTTGGTACAAGCTGCTTGACTCAGTAGCGCCACAGTGAGCTGTGTCCTCGAAGTGTAGCGCTGTGATGCACGTTGATGGCCCACGCCTGCCGATCAACTTGACCAATCTTGCGCTTGCCAGTACTGCTCGAACGAGACGGTGCCCACGGACGGATCAATGCCATAGCGACGCAAGCACTCGAGGCTCAAGCAGCAATCTCGTGGTCTCGGCGTATCGCCAGGCTGAGGTCCAGAGGCTTCAGAGATGAGATTCTCGTCAGAGTATCCCAGCAGCTTGGCAAACAGTCGAGCCATCTGGTACTTTGTCTGAGGCGCTTCACTGCATTGGACGTGAAGTATCGAGCAGGTTGCTGCTGTGTCCTGAACGAGTAGCTGGGATATCGCGTATAGCTTCTGGGCGACTTCGTCGATCGATGTAGGATAGCGCTCCGCCCAATCGTCCATGCGTGCAGGCTTCTCCTTTGTTGAGCGCTTCACAGATTGCAAGACTGCATCGACAGCCGATTCTCCCGGGTATTCGACGTCCCCGTAAAGCAAGGGTACCCGGACAATGACTGCGCGGCAACCGGCTGCTTGCACTGCTCTCTCACCGGCCAGTTTGGTCTCTCCGTAGAAATTGAGTGGATGAGGCTGCGCTGATGGTTCGTATCCACCCGAGGGAGCGTTGCCATCAAAGACATAGTCGGTAGAGATATAGATGAGAGCAACGTTGAGCTTTGCACAGATTGATGCTAGCTGATGTGTGACCTCGACATTCAGCTTACGTGCTGCGTCTGGGTCTTTCTCGGCTATGTCAGGTCGTCGCTCGGCTGCACAGTGAATGAAGAGATCTGGTTTCTCGGCTTCTATGTGGGCCAGCACTGCGGCATAGTCGGTCAGGTCAAGCCTGACCAAGCCAGCCTTTGCTCGAGTGTAGGCCAGCCCTGTGATCTTTGCGCCTTGCTCGACATAGTGCGCATAGACTGCTCGGCCCAGCAAGCCGCTGGCCCCCGAGAGCGACACCCGCATGTCCGCACTTTGCTGGGAAACGCCACGACAACAGAACGCGCGATCGGGCAAAACCGAGGGGAACGGGAAGCGTAGTCAGCCCAGGAAAAAAGACAGAGACGTGCCAAAGAGGCGTACTCGCAGTCAGTCGCGCCTCCGGACTTGCTCTCATAGCGATCTAGGTGAGCATATCTATCGGATCCGCCGTTTAAAGCGAGCGATTTGGTCAACAAATGACTTCAATGGACCTCCCCCTTTATTCGGCCCCTCATCTGCCTCTCCCAGAGCGACTTGTACTGATTAGAATGCTTCCTTTTCAGTCCCAATCGATCCGCAGGACTCGTCCGATCACATCACAGGGCTAGCTGGAGGTCTACCGGTCGGTCCGTCTCCCAAGGCTCAGGCTGGCTATTTGATTGATAGGATTCATCTGACGCCCCGCCCCTTGGTCAGCAGCTGTTATCGGCGGTCTTGACGAGCGATTCAATTCAGCCTCGTCAGCCCAGTCTTGCCTCCTTACCTCTGCATAACCTTGCCCTATCTCTCGGCAACTTATCGACGCGTCTTGCGGTCGGCATGGAGTGATTTCCTAGCCGGCCCTTAAGGCGTACCGATGTACCTGCAGCCATGCCCGTAAAGGTGCGCTCAGTGCCTTCCTTGTCCTCCACACACTGATTTGCCTGCAATTCAGTCGACCCGCTTCCGTAACAAGAAGATCAATTACAAGCAAAAGCTTGCCATCTTGACTGGCTCGCTTGATGTCCCGCTTGATGAGATCAGCAATGACCCTTCGCTGTCGGAAGAGCCAGGTCGGAACCATCCGACCGAGGTCGAAAAGCTGTTAGGTGGTGAGAAGGGTCCAGGCCATGTCGAGACAGGCGTCGACAAAGAGGAGGAGTCAGAACATCATCTTCAACAAGTGATCAATGCCAATCTCGCCTCTTTCAATCGCTCCTCTCGAGCGACAGCAGGAGCGCCGGGCAGTCCCGGCAAGGCCGCGTTGACCGCGCATATCCCAACGCCAGACGCGACAGGCTCGATCAGTCAGATCGAATATGATAAGGTCTATCTGCCCAACTCGTTCACCTTGCCGAGTACATATATCAGGAGCTCAGAGACGGTCGAAGACTGCATTGGCATTGGCTATTGCATGGACGAAGAGGATGAGGACTGGCTGGTCGAGTACAACGCCACGATCGAAGGCAATGCTTCGGTCCCACCGGAGCCTGAAGCTCTTGGCCGAGGCAATCGATCAGCTTCGAAAGCAAAGGGCAAGGACCGTGACGTTGACGCACCACTGGACGCACCCATCAGCGAAGATGATTTCGAACTTGTCATGGACCAATTCGAACGCATCACAGAGGAGAAAGAGCCAATGCTTCGCACTGTTCGTAAACCAAAGCAAGAGTTGCGGACTACTCACATTCTCATGCAGGACCTTTCTCGGATACCCACCCGAGCGGATCTAGAGGCGACATTTGTGGTCTCGCCTCTCTATCCGCGATTAGCATTAGTGAAGCCCTTCGCGAGGTCAATCTACCCACATTGGAGGGATAGACGGACAAAGCGAGATGGCAAGATGATCATCCCGTCTCTCGATGTGAGCCCTACTGCATCTCCCAAGCTATAGGCTGACGCCGATAACCGTTACAGTTCGACGAGACCGACGAGGAAAACCCATATGTCTGCTTCCGGCGGCGAGAGATCAAGCTGCCCCGCAAGACTCGCCGAGCAGAGACGCATTATGTCGAGCGTCTTGTCAGGCTGCGAACCGATCTTACTGCTGCACGAGAGCTTGTGCTTCGTGTACTCGAGCGAGAACGGATCAAGAAGGATTCCCTCGAAGCAGAATCAAAGGTCTTCGAGATTCGATGTACCATGCGAGAGCTCAAACGGCGGACTGGCGAATACGAGGGCGATGAAGACATCCTCATCAGTAAGCGGGACAAGCGTCGCAAAGAAGCTGCGCTCGCTGCCGGAGCCCAAGGGTGCGCTCACACCGATCTCATGCTGAGCAGAACGCTGATAGTGTCTTTCAGGTCGTTGCGAGTACCTCTGCGGTTACCCCGGGCAGACGCCAACCCTGCACCGACAGCTGCGCTCGCGGAGCCCATGTCAGTCTACAAGGAACGCGCGGCCGCGATGGCACAGCGCATCGAGCGCGATCTGCAACGAAAGCGCGAGGCCGATGCCGCATGGGAAGACTGGACGGACGGTGCCTTTGTGCCTCGCCCGCTTAATACGCCAGCGAAGCATTGGCGAGCTGCAGAGAGCGTCATGCTCCCTAGCGGTCCGGAAGGGCAAGCGCCAGGTCAAGTGCGCGCCTTTGCACATCATTTCCAGCCCGTCATCAACAACGTCCGACAGAGCTTCAGGCGACGAGTCGGTCGAGGTGGTAGGATACTTGTGGATCGGTTGGCCATGTCAGAACGCCGTGCGAATCGCTCTCGGCCCTTCCCCTTGGCTTCTGACGACGAGATGGACAAGGACGCGATAGCACGGCTGGCAGAGAAGTGGCGTTACGATTCCGACGTTGGCAACGATTTGCCCTTTGCGGACGATCCGATGATCATCGATGACTATGAGCTACAGTATTCACACGCACGCCTAGGCTTATTACGACCCGGCGATGCAGAGTCTTTGCAGCCCAACCCGATATACCTCGAGCACGCAGAGAACTGGCTCTTGCGCGAGCCTGAGAAGCTCGGCCCTCTGCAAGTCGTCGGAAGATTGCCAATACGAGCGATGACGCATCCGCCTGCTGGTGCATCGCTGACGACCGCTCAACAGCAACAGCAATTGCTAGCGACGCCAAATCAGTCCGCAGTCGTCAGCCAGATGATGGCTGCAGCTGCCAATCACGCCGCGGCGAGCCAAGCGCAGCTTCGGAACCGTGCAAATGCAAACGCACAAGCGCAAGCTCAGCAGCAGGCGCTCGCCAATCAGCGGAGAGCGCCGAACGGTTCGCCCTTACCTGTCGCTGCAAACGTTCCAGGCCCAGCCTCGGGGCTGGCGGGCTTGCAACAATGGCAGAACATGAACGGCATCATTGGCTCTCAAGTGCCGACGGCAGCACAGGCGCAGCAATTCGCAGCGTTGCAAAATGGCCTGCAATACGCTCAGAGGATACCTGCCAACGGGCAAGCACAGCAAGTCATTGCGTCGCCAACAGTAGGCGCAAACGGTCTGCCGGCGACATCTAGGCTGTCTGCACCGCCATACTCGGGTGCTCCACCGACGGCTACATCGCCTGCAACACATGGTCTCGCCAATGGCTTAGCCGTACAGCGTCCACCATCGCAGAATGGCCAGTATAACGGCAACGGACAAGCCGGATCGCCGCGCATCGCGGCCAACGGCACGCCTTTCACACTACCTGCTGGCTCGCCGAACGTGCAGCAGAAGACGCTCGCACAAGCTGGAGCGCCCAATTTGCGGCGAGTCGGCGCCCAGTAAACGAACTTGGACACGGACACCGAATCGCAAGAATCGATGAGTAAGACGCGAACCACCACTGAAGAAGTAAGAGCATGCCAAGTCGCAGTGCGCGATTGGTTCTGTATGTACAATGTGTACGAAAGTCTATTGCATCAAAAAGGTGTAGCGACGTAGGCTGCCTGCCGTGATGAGCTTGACGCGTGTGCGCATGTTCCCTGCCGCGTCACGTCATCGATCCATCAAAGCGGCGACCGTCGCATTCAGGGCGATGCAGAGGACTGTCGTGAGGCTAGCAGGCTCAAGTCTGCGGCTCATAGCTCTGCCTCTGTGTCGCAAGCCGGCATTGACATATTACCAAGCTCAGCTTCGGCAAAGTGAAACGCCATCGACCGCAGACCAATTAGCCTCTTCGTCTGGCGGCGGCAGCACAGCCGTCCCGCCTCCAGCCGAGACAGATGCACCCAAAGCCAGCTTGATCACTCGAGCGACGAACAAGGGAGGGGAGCTGTGGAGTAAGCTTGGCAAGGGACCGCCCGATGGCTGGAAGCGGACAGTGTTTGCAAGTCCTGCCTTGCATCGTGATCATACGTGCCCTCATTCCGGCCAAGCGCAGAACACGGGAGAGAAGCTGATGGACAAGATAGAATATGAGGAATGGGCGCTCAAGCAGATCGATCCTGAAGTAGCGCCAAAGCCAATAAAAAGAGCAGGCCAAGAGCAGCCTCAACATGCAAGCCTGGCTCTCCTGCAGACACACAGCGCCTGACAGGCGTGTGCAGGTAGCAATAATATACCCGGACTCGGTGCTCAGCGGCTCGGAACTGCTGGACGCATTGCAAAAGCAACTCGCCGACCGCGAGCCTCACCATAAGACGCGAATGTACAGATTTCTCTGTACGTGCCCAACTACAGAGACGTAGCGCTTGCTGAGGCGAAGCAGTGGGCTCGCCAATCACCTGGCCGTTTGCACTGATCCCAGTCGTGCCCAATTTCCCGCTATTTTACATGCTATGGCGAGGGTGGAGCCACTGGAGAGGTAAGCTGATCGCATGCTCGGAAGCAAGCCTGATACAGGACAGTGAGCAGCATACAAAGCAACAATGTATCTGCGCGATCTATTCGAGCATGACAATGTCAAAGCGACGAACAGCGCACGGCTAAATCAGATCTATGCAGCGCATATTGACGCTCGTATAGGCTCGGAACAAGTCGAGAGCGATGCCGCCAAGACCGGCTCGGATGCATCCAGCTTTGCGAACAACACTTCCAACGTCAATGAGGACAATACAAGCAGTGTGAAGGGGGAGCAAGCAAGCGATGCTGCGCGGACGGGCTCGGATGCCTCCAGCTTTGCAAATGCCGCATCGAATGCGGCGGAACACGAGACGACGAGCAAGACGCATGCGACTGCCACGGCAGCCGTTCCGACACAGGCGAGCTCGAGCGAACAAAAGAGCGACGCAGCCGCGACAGGCTCAGATGCGTCGAGCTTTGCCAATAACAGCTCAACTGCGGTAGAATCAAAGATCACTAGCAGTGACGAGCGATCGAACCGAAAGGAGGGGGAGAGTGATGCTGCTCTGACAGGCTCTGACGCTTCGAGCTTTGCCAATGATACATCCAGCGTGTCAGCATCGTCCAGCACGAGCACCAGCGCAACAGAAACCGGTACAGCTCGGCGAAGTACGGACGCATCAAGTAGCCCTGCAGATGCACCGTCTCTGCTGCTCACAAAGGAGGATATACCCAAGATATGCTCAACTTTTGGCCTGGACGAGCAGGCCGCTATAGACATCAGGAGAGCGATAGAGCAAGCGCAAGTCAGGCTCACTAATGCACAGAGCCCTGCTTGATGTATTGACCATTGCATGACGCCCTCATCAGACCGATCTGCCTCCCAGCCAGGCTCAGCTTTGAGTATTTCCATTGATCGCGTCGTCAGATTTATCGAATATCGATAAGCAGCGCTCGACGGCGCTCGACCGTCCCACGCGACCCAAGGCGACGATGAGGGGACACGATCATGCAGGCGGGTCAGGAACGGATTCGGCTGCCCTGTTGCAGCTGCTCAGAGTAGTAGCAGATGCTATCATCGAGGCAAGTGGCCGAGCATGAGCTCCAAGTGCGGTGCTCACATCTTGTATCTCCCTTTGTAGGTCTTCCTGCTTTGTGTAAGCGGCTGTCCTCAAGCGGGTCGGTTGTGACTCACACTCGAAGCCAGATCGTGGGCTATGTGCTCGCACGGAAAGGCATCGTGGACGACAAGACGAAGAAGCGACTGAACCATCTCAACGTCAGCCTGTTCACGCCCTGTCTGCTCTTCAGCAAAGTCGCTTGGTCCCTCTCGCCGGACAAGCTAGCAGAGCTGTGGGTGGTCCCCATCGGCTTCTGCATCGTCACAGGCGTCAGCGCGGGCGTTGCGTACGTCATGGCGAAACTGTTCAGACTCAAAAAGAGCCAGGCTGCCTTTGCGATCGCTTGCTCCATGTTCGGCAACAGCAACAGTCTACCTATTGCGCTCATGCAGAGTCTCGTCGCTACCGTCAGCGGACTCAAATGGGGCAAGGATGACGACAAAGACCAGGCGCGTCCCGTCTGACAGTAGCGTCCATCTCAGGCTGACGTGCTCTCCGCCTTACAGATGCTCGGTCGAGCGCTTTCGTACCTCGTCCTCTTCTCCACGCTCGGCATCATCCTGCGTTGGTCATACGGCGTCAGATTGCTCTCGACCGCAGACGATGAGGAGCCAGCGCAATCGCGTAGCAATTCCGCCCTGACGCCCTCGCAGAATGTCATTCCGATCGTCGAGTCAGAGAATGCTCCCCTTTTGAGACGATCAAAGTCGAGCGAGGATCGCTTCATCGAACGGACAGAATCAGCTTCCACGATAGTCAAAACGCCCAGCCCAACAGATCTCTCGCACAAGGCCCGAGTGTCGTATGTCGACGAGCCAGAGAGCATGCGGGATGAGACTGCCGAGCCACAGATGATGACAGGAGAAGGCAAGCAGCCGCCAGATTTGCGTCCTTCGAGTGTCTTCCACTCTTTCCCCAACACGCGGCAACACACGCCTGCTACGAGCGAATGGGGCAATGATGACGATGATGACGAAGAAGATGAGCGACATCGTCTAGAAGGCCTCAACAGTCAAGAAGAAGACGAGGACAGCGAATGGGGCGTTTCGCGCGGTGTGGGCCGAAGAGATCTCCCTGCGCCTGCTTCGTCTAGGCTCCAAAGCCGATTCCGCAAAATCTGGTCTTCCTTCAAGGCCGGCACCTACAGATGGATCGGCTCACCTTCCATGAAGCTTGGAAGGGGCATCGGCAAATTCATGACCGTACCGTTGTGCGTCCCGTCTGTTGACCTAACACCAGACCTGACTTACCGATGTTTCGTATTGCAGATGGGCTGCGCTGCTGTCGATGGTCGTCGCCTGCATTCCGCCGCTTCAGAGCCTACTGCACGACGTCGAGCCGCTCAAGGGCGCTTTACGAAGCGCAGGCAATTGCTCAGTACCGATCACGCTTGTCGTCTTAGGGGCCTATTTCTACAGACCGCCTGCCGACCCAGCGCAGCCGCGTAGAATGCCCATCCGCCGAAGAAGTACCGCGCCTGATCTGGGCGAAGGTCGCAAAGCCGAAGATCAATCACGTTTCAAGAAGATCATGAATCGCTTGCCGCTACCGTCTGCCTCGGCGCTTCGTCAATCGGAAGCTCAAGCGCCAGGAGAGACTCGGACGGTGATGGTCGCTATCCTGTCAAGAATGATCATCACGCCGCTCATCTTGCTACCTCTGCTCGGCTGGTGGGCTTCTAAAACGATCAACGTCGCTGTACGCTACTTGCCGCAAGTTTTGCACAGGCTGCGCTGACACGAGATGATAGGATGATCCTGTTTTCATCGTCACTGCTTGTCTCATCATTGGAGCTCCGCCCGCTATCACCCTGGCCCAGGTACGTCGCTTGTGAGCGGACGGAAAGGGAGCTGATAGGTCGTTGAACACAGATGACTTCGGCAGCATCGGATGCCTTTGAGCTGCTCATCACCCGTACGCTCTTTGTCGCGTACGCCATCGTCACGTTAGTTACTTGCGCTTTACCTTGATCCTGCGCTCATCGTTGCTCTTCCTCAGCCCGCCTACGACGGTCTTGCTTGTGATCGTTGGCTTACTGCTCGATCAATGGCAAGACGGCGTCAAAGGCGGTACTTGATTTCCATCTGTAGACTTGAAACGTGTTGTCACATCACTGCACATGCAAAATCGAGCTCAAGAGCTGCAAGATAAAGTACAAGCTACAAGAATGACTGCGTGAGGGACTATAAGTAGCCGGATTGAGAGACTTTGATCGTCGGGTCCGGATCATCTTCGTTTGCGGCATCCGAGAACGCGCGAGAGACGTCACCTTCCGAGTCTGCGTCGGATCGATCGTATAGATCTGTCATACTGAGCCTCGCCAGATCTGGTTCTGGCCCAGAGTAGACTGCTAATGCGGACGGTGCCTTTTGAGCTTTGCGTTTTGCCTTTGATACCGAGTTCGGAGCTTCGTGGCGACCATAGCACTGCAGCAGAAAGTCAGTCTGCGAGCGAGAGTGCAGAGAGGAGGGCTTACTACTGGGGAAGCTGACCATCCTTGCGCGCCCGTGAAAGCCTCTGTTACATTGGCAAGAGGCGACTCCGTCAATTCCCTCGCTCGGCGATCTGCCGGGGTACTCCAAGCATCGACCTCGGGATGGCAATATCGCGAGCTAGACGCGCTATGTCGTGAATCGTCATGCACGCTACGAAGAGGAGCAGGGCGAGTCGTGACTTTGATCGCGCTGCCTTGTGCCGTTGCATATACTTTGAGTCCTCTCGGCTTCTCCTGCATGGCCACCGGGGAGTCGTCTGCATACGTCGTAGCAAGAACATTCTGATGCGCCGTGTTCACAGGCGTCTCCATCAGACCAGACTGAACCGGCAGAGACTTTCCCTTGCCCTTCACAGAGCCGGCATCTTTCTTCGATTTAGCCCGCATCAAAGGCTTTGAGATCGATCCGAACGGATCAGCGTTCTCATCGCCGTACTTTGAAGGTGCTCGTCTGCCTGTACCGGATTGCGAGGGCTTGGATGAACTAGCAGGAGTGCGGTAGGCGTCTTGTTGTTCTGCGGTCAAGCCAGAGAACAGCAAACTCTGCTTCACTCTGCCATATGGCTGCCCTGGAGTTGTCAGTCCGTTGAAGGAGGCCGTTGTGGGCCTCTTGCGCTCGGACAGAGTGGATGTTGCTGATTTGCGAGCCTCAGTTTGTTTCGTGGGCGAGGTGGCAGATGACAAGTCGGAGTAGACGCTCATGCGCATTCTCGTCCGTGATGGACCTGCAGACTTGCGCTGCACGGGCAGACGATCCATCGTGTCGCAAGAGCCGGACGCCTCGCCGTTTGAATGGCTCGCTGACGGAATTTTGATGAATCGCGAGTCGCAAAACGCGCTAAAAACAACACGTGCATGCATACGTAGACATGATGAGGGTCTGACGCTATGTCCCTCTCGGACTCTCTTGCGCTCGTTCTAGCAACGGCACGTCATCTATTGGCTCGTCCATAGCATCGCCAATGACTTCAGCCTCGGCTAGATCCATTGCGTCGGCTTCCAGATCCGACAGGTCAGAGAGATCAGAATTGTCGCCGCCAAATTGTTGCGCGAGCATTGCTTGGGCATGACGAGACTGCATAGCGCTGGCGATCTTGTCAAGGTTGTAAATTCCCAAGCTACGTGCCCGTTCTGCCGTCGCTGGCGGTGTTGGTAGTTGAGGGAAACTGCCTGGCTTGAGCGGTCGTGTGAGTGCAGCAGGAGGAGTGATCATCATCTCGTCGTCTTCCGATTTTGCATCCTCACGTATGACGACAGTATGTCGTGAGCGCCGACGGCGTGGTCGTGCGGGTGCGCTCTCCTCATCAATGGGCAGAGAGGGCTCGAGAGCTTTCTTATCGCTCTGTCGTTGTCGTCTCGCTTCCGCTTGTACCTCGGCCTTCGCTCGTGCCTCAGCAGCAAGCTTGGCAGCCTCTTCTGCTGCCGCTCTGGCTTTCGCCCGTGCGATCGCTGCTGCCTTGTTGGCCGCTGCCTGTGCCGCTTCTTGCTTGGCCGACGCGATAGAGCTCAGGAAAGCCTGCATGGAATCTGCTACGCCCTGCTCTCGCTGAACTGGCTTGACATCTTGTGCTGTCGTCGTCGTCGTCGTCGTCGTCGTCTCACTGGCTTCCTGAGCCCTGGCAGCCTCCTGCGCCTCGAGCTGCGCCGCCAATTTGCGAGCAGCTTCGACAGATTCGCGATTATCTTGTAGGACTGTCGTCAGCTCTGCGTCCATCTGCTTTGGCCTGAGGTAGTCTGTCTCCATCTGGCTCACAGCACGATCATAGATCGTATGTCTGTTCCAGCAAGACTCGATCAGCGAACTCGGGCTAGCCTGTGAGCAACAGTCCAATTACCTTTCTACCTCTCGCATGAGCTCAGCCTGCGCTTCGTTGCGAGGCCAGGACGACAGACGCTGGTCGGATTCGAGCTTCTGTCGTACAATCTCATCTATCCGCTCGACAAAGACAGCCTTTGAGTCGTTGGACAGAAAGGCGAGCATCATCTCCTTCCTGAGCTTGTCGAACATCCCCTTGCGCTTGTAAGCATCGACAAGGTCTTGAGGCGTACAGATCGCTCTCACTGTCGGCCCTGTCTGGCTCGCCATCGTCTTGCTGAGGCCTGTCGCTGAGGTTCTACTGTGCTATGGCGTTGTGCAACGAATCGCGCGCCTCCTGACCGGGGAAGCAGCGATTGACTCATTCACTGAGGGACCAGACTTCAATGAATCTACAGTGCTCAGTGCATAGCTACAAGTCTGGCAGATCACTCTCGAGGTCGTCTACGTAGCCTGTCGGTCAGCACCATGACACATCCACAGGCCAGAGTCAACCAACGCATGGTTTATTGCATTTTATGGTTTTGCCTTGCTCTTCATATGCACCACCCTGGCTGTCCACGATCATAAAGCGAGCGACGTCCCCCGCACGGAATTATTCGATTTCCTTTCGCGCCGCTTAGGGTCATTCGAAATGACCGATCTACACAGGCTTGGGGCAGCCTCAGCGTGACTTAGCACGGCTAAGTTCGAGCCGGACCAGCCGCTTACTTTCCAGATGTCACGCGGGAAGAGCCAAGGTGGATTCCACATTCGCGAGCGTATAAGAACAGCTTCCACTCTTTGCATCACACACCACAACGTATAAGAAGCAGCCTCATAGTGTATTCGAAGCAAATAAGACAGCATGAAGACTTTCGCTGCCACACTCGCTATTGCGTCCATCGTCGCCCGCGTCACTGCCCAGTCCAGTGCAGCAGCCGCGCTCGCAAACTTGCCAACTTGCGTTCAGTCGTGCTACCTGTCCGGTCTCTCCCAGACGACCTGCCAGAGCACAGACATCGCATGTCTCTGCAAGGATATGACCTTTTCGTCCGGTCTGGCTACTTGCTTCGCGTCTAGCTGTGATGCTACCGATGCCGCCGCGGGGTAAGCTGTCTCCCTTCCTACGCGTGTTGACTTTGATCTCAATCATCGTCCTGCAGTGCTTCTTTCGGTGTCCAATCGTGCGCTTCTGTCGGCATCACCGTCACCACTAGCGCAGCTGCCGGTGGTAAGTCGTTGCATTAGCATCGTCGCGACCAGTGAGCTCACGCTTAGCTTCGTCGCTCAGCCGCCGCCGCAACAGGCACGGCAGCATCCGCCGCTTCGTCTGCAGCCTCTTCGGCTTCCTCAGCAGCAAGCTCGCTCGTCTCGAGCATCTCCTCCAGCTCTTCGTCCTCTTCATCTGCCATGATGAGCGCTGCCAGCTCGGCCTCAACCGCCGCCGCTACCTCTGCCACCTCGGCTGCTTCGGCGGCCTCGTCTCCCTCGGCAGCCTCTTCTTCAAGCACCAGCGGAGCCAACAGCCTCACTGCTGCAGTCGGCTCGATCTTCATGGCCGCCTTTGCCGTCGTTGCTCTGTAAGGAGCTCGTCATAGCATTTTTCAATCAATCGCAAGTCATTGGGCAAGCACAGTGGGATCACGGAAAAGCTTCCTGTAGCCTCTCAAGTTGCAGTGTAGCCACTAAACTGCATTTTCACTTCAATGACGCGCGCGTGGTAGACTGTTGCAGATCTCTCATGCGCTCAAGAGCGATGCGTCGCCACAAGTCCCTGTCTTCGCTACATAGAACGAATGGTCCGCTACACTGTGTGAACGTCTTCGTCAGCGTGGTTCGATGCGTGATCCCTGCGACCAGCCTACCTCATGCCACCCACGCATCCAATCGCTTCAGGCCCCATGCACCGAACGAGCTCGTTCTCGTCTGACAGCCAGTACGCTGTACCGTGGTGGACCAGTCCAACAGTCGAAGGCATCAATGCAGGCACAATGTCGTTTCGGTGCACCGTTCGAGAGATGCGATCGCCATAGTGCTGGTCCAGAAAATTGGCACCGGCCGGTGTCATGCTCCTGTACTCGCCAAAAGTCGAGACCGTCCGCACAGAGTCTGACAGATCGATGGCCGCCATTGCGGTCACGCCTGCACCCAGCGAATGGCCTGTTACGACGAGATCGTGACCATTCGCGAGCGCGTCTTCTCGTGCAAGTGCAAAGTTATTGGTTGTCTTCTTGGCAGACATGTAATTCATAAGCGTGCCGCTATGCACAAGGCAGTTGTTGCACTGGGGAAAGCCGGATAAGGCTGGTGCGATCTGGATATCTGTGATGATGTTGCGGATTCCGTCCGTACCGCGAAAGACGATGGCAGTCTCTTTGCGAGAAGGCAACGAGATCCTACGCACTTCATCAGCTGACTGTCGCACCTACGTCCTGTAGCAGCGCACATGTAGCCTTCCTGATCTAGTCTGGACTTGAAGGTCCCCAGAACTTTTGCTCCTTGGAATGTTTGCTCGCATGCTGAGGAATTCTGATACGCGGCCGTAGCGAGCAACGCGTGCGCTCTGATCGTCTCGGCTATGCGTCGATCGGCGGGTGAGCCTTCTGGCTTGGCCGGTGGGACGGGAGCAGCAACCACTGTGTCTGGCGCAATTGCCACAGGCACGAGAGGTTGTCCCTGAGGATCTGTCGCAGGCATGTCCGTTACCGGCACGGGCTGTGGCGCTACAGCAAGTGCAACGAGAGGCTGTACTTGAGCGTCTGGAGCGGGCGCTGGCGGGGCAGAAGGCGTAGGCGGGCTAGACATTCCCATTGCTGACGCTACGTCGCTGAATGAGAATCGTTGGACGGATGCACTTCGAAGATATTCTTCGCTTGAAGGCGAGGTTTGGACAGTAGCATCAGCCGATGTTATCGTAGGGGTAGCGAGGGGCTCGAGGGCTAGTGGTGTCGGATCGGCAGGAAGAGCGGCCGCACACAGACAGAGCATACTGAGCGCGCCCGCGCGCCATAGTGCTTTATGCATCTCAATCGAAGTCACCGGCAGGGCATGGTGTCAAGTCAGCGGTATTGATGATACTGCACTGCGTCGCGAAAGATAGCGTCGTCAGGAGAACGGATGGCTCCCACGAGGACTTCGACGCCGACGAGAATTGGGAGCACGGTGCACAGACGAGGGACGTGCATCGCGTTACTGGCCGGATCAGAGCAGCGCGAATGCAATGGATGCGTTACAGTAAGTGATGGGGGACGTATCTGCCAAAGAGCATCTCGCCGAGACCGAGACCGGCGAGTACGGAAAGGAAATAGCCAGCATTCATTGTCATCTGCGGTCGAATCTCTGATCAGATCTGCGCCAGCGAGGTGTATAGTGGCTACGTACTACTGCGATCATGAGCAGATACATGATGCCTGCATGAAACGCGAACAGAACGGCGCGTGGCATCTCATGGGAAATAACGAAGGGCGGACTTGCAGCCAGGCGTGCTTTGACGCTCATGAGCAAGCGATGCTTGGACGGAGTGCTGTAGGCTGTACGGTCGTGTTGTGGCAAAGAACCTAGCGACTCCGTACGGCCATCGGCGAGTACAGGTACATCAGTCGAATTCGGATATTCTTTGACATAGGCATCGTCTTGGCCGAGAGCAGCAGGTTCTGAAGGGACCGATCGAGTCCAAGCATCGTAATGTCTCTCCAGAGAAGCATCGAGCATGATCCTTCCTTTTGCCTCACTCCAGGCGTCGTGTAACAAGCTCGACAGTAGACTGAGAAATCTGCTGAAGACGGCCAATGCGAGCAGACCGAAGCAAGCGCCAACAGTCCCACCAATACTGGTGGGCTGCCACGACGGGAACCAGAGCAAACCGCCTTGCCGGAATGCAAAAGAACCCATGCTCATCATTGTCGTGCCCGAGCTTGTTCCGCCGGCTGACATGCCGCTCATATCCATCGAGCTGCAGTCGCCGCACGTCAGATCATGAGTCTCTTCAATATATCTGGGCCTACCTGCTGTGGAAGTCTGTCATCGATGTGAGTGCGCAGGGGGTTTTGAGTGTGCGCTGACGATGCGACGTGAGCAAATTACGCGCGACCGCATCAGCTCCACAATGCCCCGTAAATCCCTATTTTCGGCCGGGAAGCCAAAGCTGAGAGGAAGCCACGGACAGAGACGAGTGGTACGATATATCGACGCATCTTGGTGGTGGAGAGCCTTCCTTCTGGCGCGCGAGGTTCGGCAGAGCGTCTCGCACGATGGTCGAGGGCTCATCTGCCGATCTAACGCGGTCTCAACACGACAATGCGATGCAATCATCACGCATGGCGCCCACAGAGTCCGGAGCTTTCACACTGCAGTCATCGAGTACAGAATGGCGAAGGAGGGGCAGCAAGGGCAAGGGTCGAACGCAGACTTCTCGGGAACTCGCGCAGACTGCAGCTCGCCAAAGACGGGCACATGAACTTGGTGGCGATCTGACCGCGCTCCCTCCCGCCAAACAGGCCCAACCTGTCCGACTGCCGCCGCCTTGCTGTTCCGAGGTCTATACGCACATCCAAGATAGCTCGTCGATCTCTAGAACGCGAGCGAGAAGAGACCGTCGGCTCCATGACCCCATCGGCAGCAGTCGAGGTCCATATTTATCGCTGGCGATAATGGCCTCCCTTTCATCTTTCGCCTGCGCGACGCCCGTCTTTCGAGACAGTGACAGCCCGGCCAATGCCACGTACTACGACAGCCTATCGCTCTTGCTGGAGTCCCCTTCATCTGAACAATTCGCATTATCGCGGTCACACGTTCGGCGGCAGAGGATGCAGAAACGCTCGTCAGTCTTGCCGGATCGGTATGACTTCATCGATGGCGACTGGGTGAAGACCTATTCGGCTTCCTCGGGCGCGTCTGCACAATCTCTGTCGTTCGTGGGCGATGACGGCCGCTGCAGCTGCCCGGACGGCTCCAATCTAGATACCAACCCCGGGCCAAACATCGAATCTGGCATCGATCTGAGCAATTCGACGAGCAATGCCAACGCATCCAATCATACCGGGTCCCCTCACGATCGCTCTGTGAAGACACTACCACGAGGTTGGAGTACTGCTACCAGTTCCCGCACGAAATTCTACGCCACGCCTGTGTAAGTTTGCATTCGAAAGCGGTGATCCCACCTGATCGTGGCCGTGCAGCATCATCGTTTGTTCGATCATACTTGCCCTCCTCATCGTCGTCATAGGTACTATTCTGGTCGTCCGGCGTTCTCGTAGGCGGCGGGCTGCGGCAGACGGCGGTGAACAAGGCAGAGAGGAACGCACTGTCGGGCTACTGGGAGGCAGGACCTCTCGCACGATATCCGGCAGACGTGGTCAGAAGAAGCGCTTGCGGGCACTGGCAGCCGCCTTGGGAGAGAAGTTTGATGAAAAGTCAGACGGGTCTCCGTCGTCAGACTCACAGCATAAGCGAGTGAAACTGCAATGGAAGCATCTCGTCGGTCGCAGACGAGGTCCGCCCACTATCAAGGTTCCGGTCGGTGTTATCGCACCGACTACGTCGGCTTCACGAGCGGCGAGCATCAGGCAGCGCGCGTCATTGGAAGCCTCACGTGACTCCTTGCATTCAGTATCGAGCACCTCCACGCCTGAAACGCTCTCTCGGACGGCTTCCAAACTCAGCACTGCTCGGCTGGAGAGAAGCAACGCGCCGAGCCCCGAGGTCATGCCAGAAAGTAGCGAAGAGATGCCGCCCTCTGTGCCTCCTGCATACCAGAGTCGACGCCGTGGCGCGGCCCCCATAGCGATGGTGCTCGATGGCAGCAGTCGACGTGACGAGAAGGCGCGAGTCATTGATGAGCTCGAGCAGCATAACCTACCATCAGAAGAGGGCACGTCTCCTTCTATCGAAGATGATGAACATCACGCTGCAGAAGACGAAGGCTACCATGCACACATTGCAACAGACGACAAAGCCGTGCTACAGAGGATAGCTCAGCTCGCAAGCGAGCCTACAGAACGCTCAAGCTCGCCGCTCTCTGAGCAAACGCAACACACAGACTCGCCCTCCGCACCGCCACTGTCGCTTGATCACGACGGCTTCGAGTCGGCGGAACCATCAGATTGTCCTGCGACGACACCTGCAAGCTCAGTTCACAGCAATCTGGGATCGCTCCCCCTGCCATCCAGGGCAATTCGATCAACCTTTGCCAGCCTGACGTCTAGTACGTCACCGGCGTCGATCGACAGTATGCCTGAGACATCGGCACAAGCTGCCAAACGAGCTGAAGCCCAAGCCGAGCGTCTACAGGCTGCGTGGCAGTACAGCCTCGAGCCCTCCGCTCCACCTACACTAGAGGCTAGCTCCGCGCCGTCTGCACCCAGTATGCCACGCAGGCAGAACAGACAACTCAGCATGGACAGCGCAGTGTCTGTCGAAGCGAGCGCGCCTCCCGCTGCGCCTCAGTATAATGCTGACTGTGCACCGCCTAATATCGATGACGCCTTGGCCAGGCTGGAAACGATCGATGTGTAGATCCGCCCTCATCATTCTGCTCGTATGTGTAGCTACCGATATCTGCATGCATGCCCAATTGTCATACATCATATTCTGTGACTGCGCCCATGAATTCCTTGACGATGCGGTCTTGTACTTGCTCCGAAGTTTCGCTATCTGTAGGCGCTATGGCTCGAACGACGAGGAAGTGATGGCCCATGAGGTCGTCCCCTTGAAGCTCTTTGCCGTTGCGTGCATAGACCTTTGCGCCTGCTTCTCGTGCTATCGCCGCTCCGCCCGTTACATCCCAAGCCCAGCACCCGATCTGACATCTGCTCAGCGCACGGTCTTGCGATGTCTGCCATTGCTCACCTCGTGATAGAGATCCATCTGCCCTGCTGCAACCGCGCAATAGTTCAGAGCTGCTGAACCTAAGCTGCGCAACGAATGGGCCATGATGCCGCCTTTGACTTGCGTAGGATCACCCGCCAATCTCGTAAAGCTCTCGCCCTTGGCTTCCATCACCTGTGTTGTTCGAATAAGCGAGACGACGTGCATACTTCGATCAGGTGCGCACAGCTTTACTTCTGTCGCTGCCCCATTCGACGCAGATGACGGCATCGCCCAAGCTTGCGAGAGGCAGCGGGTTGGGATGCGAGAGCGGTAGTCGCGTGCTCTCGTTGAGCCAAGCCCCGTGGCCTTTCCTCGCAGAGTACAGTAGTTCGAGAAAGGGATTATAGATGACGCCGAGGACGGGTTGCTTCTTGTATGCTAATCCGATGCTGATACAGCACCAAGGGAATCCATGCGCGAAATTGGTCTGGAGCTTTGTGCTCAGCGTGTGAAGGATGCCTTGGAACCAGACGTACAGTGCCATCGATAGGGTCCACAATGAATGTTGGCTCATCTGTTAGCTCCGCCTTTTCGCCGGCAGCAAAGCTCTCCTCGCCAATGAATTTGTGCTGAGGAAACGTTTGCGCGATAGCTTCCTTGACGACTTTCTCAACTCGCTGATCGGTCTCCGTGACAAGCTATGCATCCAATGCTCAGCCAAACTTCAATGAACAGGCGCAGAGAGCTGACGTCGACTCTGTTCTTTTTGGAGCTGTCGATTTGCACGTTGGCATTTTGCCATCGTTTGGCGGAGGCTTCCTTGATGATGGCCCCCGCTCTCCGAGCCAAGTCGATGGAGAAGTTCAGCTCGCTCTCGAAGCCATCGTCAATCGCCATGGTATTGAGCAGGGGCTAGGGTCAGGCTTAAGGCTGTTTGGCCCGTTACGCGACTTCCTTCTTGTCCGCTGTCGTTGACGTCATGCTCTTCTCATTGCTCTTGCTCTGTCTCATAAACTGTTTGTCGCTCGCTTTTGGCCAAGACGGAATCTATCGAAAACATGACTTTGGAGTACGAAGCGTTTTCTACGAGCTGAGAGGTGCGCCGGAGGTACGCAACGCCGTTTGGCTGACGCAGTCTCAGCCACGGGTACCGCTAGCTGCCCTCAGCATGGCATCTTCACATTCGATGGCTCGATCCAAGCTCTCATCGTTGCTGACCTTTACAACCTGAAGCAAAAGCCCGTCCAGCGTGAGACGATTACCACCTATCTTACGTCTCTGCCGCTCATGTCGAGCACAGAGGGCAACGCGGGCTCGCTCGTTGCCCAAGGTGCAATCAAGGATGATACTGGTAGAATCACTGGCGGCAAGTTCTCGTTCGTCGTAGGCGCAACAGACACGCAGATGTGGCCAGTCAAAGATCGACAATGCTGCAAAGCACACGTTCGTTTCAACGTCACCCTCGGCGTGACAGACGCCTATCTGTCGCCCGATGACAAGGCCGACAGCTGGATCGAGTGTGGCCAGGAAATCACCGGCGAGCCTCACTGCACGCCTGGCAGAACAGAGAGAGCCTATTGCAGCGAGCCTGCTCGCCTCGTCAGCGCCGTACCAACCGTGGCAGCTGACTTGCCTTTCGTACGCACGTATCAGATACGCTACGAAGCGGACGCCAAGTGTAACACGCCTATAAGAGGAGGTTTCTTGAGCGAATTTCTCGATACCAAGATCCGCCCGCTGTATTCCACCATTGTGCTCGTCGGAAGAGGCAGTGCGCCTGGGGAGCCGCGTTGGTGGCGACCCTCACAGATCTCGGTCAGGAACACAACATGAGCCAGTCGCAGTTTTGACGCTGTGCGCAGTTTGGATTATTGAGGATCAATGTCGTCCCGATGGACCTCTTCATCGGCACCGATGACATCTTCTTTGACTTCCTCGTTCGCTTCAGGTTTGGCATTCGCTATCATTTGCTGACTCAGCTCACGACTAAGCAGGGACTTCGGAGAGAATCAGGTTGCGTGGCCGGACGAAGTCAGATCGTGTTGCGATCCAGTCACCGAGGTCCAAGTTCGCCTCTTCTACACTCGTCAACATGCTTCGTGGTCGGCACTCCCAAATCGCTTGATGTTCGCTGCCTGTTTTCCGAGTGAGCCTTCTCATGAGCGAACCAAACCTCCGGCTGATCTCGCTGCAGGCCCTCAAGCTAGACGAGCGCCTCGACGCGCTTGCAAGCTGAGATTCATCACGCCCGCTGACTTTCCTTGCCTTGATATAAAGACGCTGCTTTTCGTGGTCGACGCAAGTCAAGCCATAGCGATCGAAGATCAGTAGATGCACGAGCGCTATCGTTGCGAGATATACAGTGGTTCACTTTTTTGAATTTGTGTATCTACAAGGTCACACACAATGTGAGCGGCGAGAAGGACCAGCCATGTCCTCCTGAGCAACAATCGTGAGGCGTTCGTAAGAGTTGCGGGCGTGTGAGTGCAAGGGAAACACGAGATGAGCACAGACACACTTTGTCAGGTGATGCTAATGCCTGACGAGTTTCGCCTTCGATTCTTGGCCATCTCCTTCTTGAGTGCTGGCCCGTCAAGTGGCTTGAGAAGTTCGAATGCGCACAAGAGATCTTCAGATACACTCATCACTGCGCCAAAGTTATCAAACTCGCCGCAGTAATTTGGCGCGCTGAAGATGGTGACGAGCGTCCGTTCGTTCCAGAACTCGTATCTGCGCCATGATCAGATGTGCAGCTATCAAAAAGCAATCTGACAAACCCGTCCTCGACGACCATGTGGGCCCTACAGATGAGATCGAAATCGTAGTTGGCTAAGAATTGCTGAATGACGGCTTTGCCGAAGCAGTAGCTCACGCCTCTCTCGTTGTCCTCCCAATCGAGTGCGGTATCGCTCGGATCTGACCATAGTAGATCGTTGAGCAGGCCATAGTCTGGCACATCGGCAGGACGGCGTATCTTGCGAATGTCGTCCATTGCACCCAAGGAGGGTGACAGACCTCCGTGAACGCAGAAGATCTTGGAAGCCACGACGGCTGCGATCGGCAGGCAGTTGAAGACGTCGATAAAGGTCTTCCACACTTTGATATTGCAGCGCCGCTTGCACTCGTCGTAGAATCCATACACTGCATAGCGGATCAGTCAGACTTCGAGCATGCACTAGCAAACGAGTCACCTCGAGTGACATTTGCACATTCGTGATTGCCGCGTAGCAGGAAAAAGTTTTCGGGGTACTTGATCTTGTAACATAACAGGAGCAAGATCGTTTCCAGTGATTGTTTGCCTCGATCGACATAGTCGCCCAGGAACAGATAGTTTGAGCTTGGCGGAAACCCACACATTTCGAAGAGACGAATCAGATCGGAGTACTGCCCGTGCACATCTCCTACTATCTTGACAGGTGGGGAGA
The DNA here is from genome assembly GCF_000708205.1 of Mixia osmundae IAM 14324. Lineage (NCBI taxonomy): Eukaryota > Fungi > Basidiomycota > Mixiomycetes > Mixiales > Mixiaceae > Mixia > Mixia osmundae. Next base: position 765,286 of record NW_014575560.1, on the reverse strand, counting down.
GCTCGATGAGTGTCGGCTGGGACAGAAAGACTTCACGTGCAGCTTGACAGATGGCATTGATTTCTGGATTCTTGAGACAGACAGATTTGGACACTTTGCCGGTATAGCCTGCATCTAGCAATCTCGAGATCATATCGTCGATATCGAAAGTCTGCGCATTTCCATTGGAACCCTCTTTTGCACCTTTCGCATTGGACCGGTTGTCGACCGAGCCTTGGTTCGATCGATTGTCGACGCTCGAGCCAAGAGCGGATCCGATGGCAAGGGAGGAGGCTGCGCTGAGCAGTCCGCCCGCTGCGAAGCCAGTCGTCGAGGGCGGATTGGCCAGGATGGTATGCGTGGTCGGTATCTGCGGGTCGACGGGCCTAGAAGATGTTGAAGCGGCGGACGAGGTTGTTGAGCTTCGTCTGGGAGGACTGCTTGAGCGTGCATGGGTACTGCCATTGCTCGCGCTGGCCGTCATTGGCACAGCGGTCAAGCCTTCGCTCTGCTTTGCAAGCTCTTCCTGCGCACTCGCACTGGACGTCGACGAGGTGGCCGTAGCGTCGATGGGCGAACTGGCGGTAGACGGTGCGCTGACTGCGGGAGCTGCAGCAGCTGAAGGTGATCGATGACGCGCATGTGAAGGCGATGTGCCATACTGCTGACTAGAAGCAGGCATAGGTCTCGGCGAGACATCATCCTCGCCCGCATCTTGGGACGTGCTCGATGATATCGGGATGGCCTGAGTTGGCGGATCTGACCTGGCTGTGCTCGAGGTGGCAGCTGATGCATTTGGCGGCGGCGCGGTGACGGATGTCCGTCTGGGTATCCCGGAAGGAGGCGAGCCTAGTGCTGTGTTCATGTTCTTCTGCGCTTCTTCGTCTGTCGGGTCGTTCGACAGGGTCGAGGATCGGCTAGGATCCTGGCTGGCCAGCTCTCTCGCTTGTACGGGAGAGGCAGAGGTACTGGAGCTACCCTGCCGGGACGGTGTCCCGCTCGAGCTAGCAGATGTGAGCGAAGCATCTGGATCGACAGATGAGGTAGACGCTGATGATCTGTGGCCGTGCCGCCTCGAGCTCGAACCAGATGAGGAACTGCTCGAGGCACCCATGAGGGTCTTGTACCAGGCCGGCATGACTGTGTCCGCACGCTTTGCTCGGATCTCACACCTCGTCTGGTGACTCGTCAAGGCAGTCAATGGACAGGATGATGACCGTCGGCTGATGAGCCTGGGATGAGTGACCTTACCGCCGGCTGCTCCGGTCGGGTGAGACTTGCGTGAAGCGTCTGGACCGGTTCAGCTTGAAGCGGGGAAGCAACTCTACAGTGCTGGCCGTGGTAGGAGACTCGGAAAGTCGGAACACAGCTCGCTCGCTCGCAGCAGTGACAGCTCGAGCGGAGTGCCAAGATTGGGCGGGTACGCTCGCGCTGGCGTCCTGTTCGTTCCTGCCTCGGCGAGCTATCTGCTGATCCCTCTGGCTGAGCTGCAGTCTCGTGAAACGACCAGACCAGTCAAGACCGCATAGCGCCAGAAGCCAGCCCGCTTTCGGTCAGTGTGTGCTTGTGCAAGGCGCCACCTGCTCGCGACAAGTCATCCTCCTCGTGTCGTGTCAAGCCGAGTTGCGTCATGGTGAGCTGCCTCAGGCGTCATGTGATGCCGTCAGACTGAGCGCCCGTGTACTGCCAGGTGTCCTTCAAGATCAGCGTGCCCAGTACATCCGCCAACATCGGCCCGGGCTTTGATGTACTCGGATTATCCATGTCGCTCTATCTCGAGCTCGAGGTTTCCCTGCCGGCCAACGCAGACTCCAGCAGCTCACCGCTCGAAGCTTCTAAGCGAGCACAGTGCAGCTATGCTCAGGTCGAGCTCACTTATTCCGGCGAAGGAGCAACAGAGGCCCCTTTGGATCCGTACAAAAACCTGATCACTCGCGTTGCGCTCTACGTCTTGCGGTGTCACGACTATACCTCCTTTCCTTACACGACGACCGGTTCGGAGAACAGAGCTGGAGAGGCATGCATCAGCATACATGTGACGAACAGCGTCCCCTTCGGTCGAGGGTTAGGCTCCTCAGGCGCGGCCGTCATTGCAGGCGTTTTGCTCGCAGACAGACTCGGCAGACTGGGCTTGAGCGATTCCAGGCGACTCGATTTCGCACTCATGGTCGAACGCCATCCCGATAACGTCGCTGCCGCTCTCCTCGGCGGTTTCGTGGCGTCATACTTGCGAGAATTGCCGCCGGAGGACCTCAAAGCAGCCTCGATACCATTGGCAGAAGTACTTCCCGAATACCCGCCAGAAGCAGACGAGAACTGGGGCAGAGATCCTCCTGTGCCGCCCGTCGGTATCGGTCATTGGGTCAAGCTGGCCTGGTCCCCAAAAGTCAAAGCTATCGCAGTCATACCCGCTTTCGAAGTCTCGACAGCCAAAGCACGCGCAGCTCTACAGCCTGCCTATGCTCTCAAAGATTGTGTCGGTCTCGTGCCCTTCGATATGCATTACCTGTCTGACGCGGAGAGTTACGGCAGGTCTTCAATCTGCAGCGGTTAGCCGTGTTGACGCAAGCGCTCGGCCAGCAAAATCCCGACCCAGATCTCATCTTCCAGGCCATGCAAGATAGACTGCATCAGCCGTACAGAAAGCATTTGGTGAGCGTCAGAGGCATTGCGTTGGCCATCTGCTAACGCATGCCGTCGTTTGCCCAAAGATACCCGCGTTGCCGACAGTATTGAGCTCGTTCAGCCCCACAAGTCATCCGGGTCTACTGGGCATATGTCTGTCCGGCGCAGGTCCCACCATTCTCGCCCTCGCGACGCAGAACTTTGAGCAGATTGCGCAGTCCGTTTGCGAGATCTTCCAGGCCGAAGGCGGCATTCACTGCCGCTGGCTGGTGCTGGACGCTACAACCCAAGGCGGCACAATAGAAGAACATCTGTGAACATGCACAACCGCATATGCTCGAACAGAAACCCCGCGCGAGCATCGCACGGGCATACGCAGCATCACGAAAGTATCGCGATGCTGCCTGTCCACAGCTCTGGCACGGGATGCAATCATAGAGTAACAATACCCGACACTAAGGGAGATGATCGCCCCTCAGTCTGGCCTCCTTGTCTCCGGGAATTGCATGCGTGTCCAGGAACAGAAGCTCGTTGCCTCGAATCTATGCTTGCCCCGGCCAACTAGACACAGAGTCTATGCGATCTGCCGAGACAGCCCAAGCTTGCGGACATATGCTCGCCACGCTTTTTACTGATCGACCTACCCGAACCGAAAGTCGCGTCAAATTGGCTTCGCGTCTTTCGAAAGGGCGCGTAATCCGCGAGGATATCGTTTCGACAACTGCGAGGAACAAGTTGAAATTACGATTGGCGGATGATCATCGACCGCTGATCGAATAGTCAGGCTGATCCAGCGCAAGCAAGAGCGTGTAACCCTGTCGCGGCAGATATGTGGCCGATGAGATCGAAGATGATGCAAAGTCAAAGAGGACGACGCGCGTGCAAACCCAATTGGAAGTGATCGGCTATAGATGACATAGAACGCCGCCATTCTGCTGGGCGAGCACGCGAGCTACCCTCTCATTGACGTGTCCGACGAAGTGGGCAAGCCCGGGCGTGAAGGTAGTCTTGTGTATGCGACTCGCATTCCGTCTCGTCCTCTCGACGTGAGCGCGCGACGCCGGACAAAGATAGACGGCTTGGCAACTGAGAGTAAGAGTGAGCTCCTGCCGCTCGCACCTCTGCGTTCGTCGCAACGCTCGCGAAGACACCGACGAGCTTACAACAAGCGCCATCCGTTCGGCATCTCGCAACGTCTCGCGCTCTATCGTTCGCGCGAGCAACGCATCGCCCCCGTCGAGGCACTGTCTCCTCGCAGGTAACACTGCTGGCGGCGCTGCCGAGACTCGGTATACACTCCTGTTGCGCATAGACGCATATCACCCTGCCTCATCAACGACTTGACGTCTCACATTCGCGCTGGCTTTGCTCGCTTTCTTGCTCCGCTGGATTGCCTCTGTCCTGCAGAGCGATACACGATTCTAGCACTTGCTACTCTGCCTGCACGCATCACGAGCTAATTCGGCCTTTCGCGCCCGAAGCACCGGCAACATCTGCTTCGGCTTGCCAAGTCAGCACATCTGCGTTGTGCTGCTTCGACTGCCAAAGCTCGACGCCTACTGTGAGCATTCAAGCAACTGTGCAGTGGGTATGTCGTGCTGTTCTGCTACATCCGATACGAACATACTCATGCGAGCACAGACGAGCTGAGGATCGCACTTTTGCGAAAAGGACTCCTCTTCACTTGATCTACTCCTGAGCAGCCAATGAGGCTCGCGTTGCCCACCTTCGCTCATGGCGGTGCGGCAGGCGTCGTGCCAGGCGCGGATAGCGCCAACGGTACGTCCAGTATACACGCCAGCGCGTCCAATCGCGGCTACTCGGATAGCGCGCTATCTTCGGGCTCTCACAGCCATGACCTTGATGAGTCTAGCGAGAGCTCGCAGCCATCCAAACGACCAAGACCTTCGCCGTCACGATCATCGCCAACTTCCTTATCCACCATGCTTTCAGTTTCTGTCGAGAGGCGAAGATCTGAAGCCGTTCGACAAGCACCTAGCGGTCCAAGCTCGTCCTCATCTCTGAGCTCGCCTGGCAGCACTGCGCATGCCAGCTTGACGCTCCCTGCGCAGCCTGCGGTCAGTGAGAGGGTGATCGCGCGACGGCCGCGGCGACCGTCGCCCGCTGTGGCTATTTCCTCCTCTTCGCAGCTCGCGCCCGAGTCGGCTTCCTTATATGGTTCTTCGCCTCTCTCGTCTTCTATGATCATAGTCGACGTGCCTTCTGACGCGCCGAGGGCACCTACGGCCACCTTGACGCGTCGGAAAGTGAGGGACGTTATGTCGCTGCCCGGCACAAGCAAGTCACTGCAAGCTCGTCGAGACAGCAGCAACAGCAGTGGCAGCAGCAGGACCGCTTCTCGATCCGTGTCTATGAGCATGGACGAATCTCTTGCGCCAAGCCAGGATGCGCGATCCGAGGATACCGCCATCACAGATGATCTCTCACGCGCAACAAACAATGGCATGATGGTCGTCTCCTCGTCCCCTTGCCCCTCGCCGAAATCGCATGCTCGTCAACGAAGCGGGCTCCGTAGGCCAACGACTGAAGAGTCGCAGACTGCAGGCAGTCCTGCATTGCAACAGCGAGACAGAAAGCGCACAAAGTCTACTGAGGAAGCTGAGGACGAGGATGCTACATTCTACGATTTCGTCGATCAGCATGATTTGCTCGACGTCCCAATGGCACCACCAAGTACAGACATGCAATATCCGCCAACTGTGCCAGACTCGAGCAGCTCGCAATCTATCTACTCGTCAGACACAGGCATCGGAAGGACTCGCAAGCGCTCCTCCAGCATCTCTCGCCAGTCCTCAGGCTCGAGGGCGATGACCCGTCAGCTGTCGAGTCACGGCACTTCAGGAACGATGAGTCAGAGCAGCAGCGCTGACAGCTTTACGCGCCTCGATACAAGCCTCAGCTCGAGCAGTCTCGCCTCAAATGCTTCAACGGTCCCGTCTTCCGTCGCAAGCAGCGCGCCTTCGTCAGCCCAGAAGCCTTTCGGCCCTGTTCAATCTACGCGTCTTCCAGCTCAGCTGCGCGGTGCACGCATACCACCTCAGCTGCGTCTCGCGATCAGCAACCAGGGCACCGGTCGACTGTCTCCCCTTCCCGTGCAAGGGGTCGGTCGCGAGTTCCTCGGTCTGCTCGAAGGCGAGTACCGGGAAAGCATTCGCGAGTACATGTACGAGATGGAGGTCCGTATGCGCGTTCTTTGCGCTTCTCCATGCTAATTGCTTGGAGCGCAGGACAAGACGCAAGCATCAGTCGAGCTCATCGATCTCCAGCCTGAGCTCGAGTGGCACATGCGCCCGTTCCTCGTCGACTTCTTGATCGAGATCCACCAGCAATGCCGTCTCCGACCAGAGACGCTCTACCTGACGATGAACATCGTTGATCGCTATGTATCTAAGCGCATCGTGCTCAAGAAGCACTATCAACTGGTGGGCTGCTCGGCTCTCTGGATCGCTGCAAAGTTCGAAGACGCCAAGGATCGTGTCCCGACCGTGCAAGAGCTGTCGAGCATGTGCTGCCGCGCTTACGACGAGAGCGCATTCATCCAGATGGAAGGCCACGTCCTCTCTACGATCGGCTGGGTGCTCGGACATCCGACTGCTGAGTCCTGGATCAGAATGGCCTGCGTGGCGGACAACACAGTCGAGGAACAGCGTATCCAGCACGTCGCTCGCTTCTTGCTTGAGACTACGCTCTATCACAAGGACTTCATCAGCTTCAAAGCGTCAGATCTAGCAGCAGCCGCTCTGATGCTCGCGCGCTTCATGTTCGACCGATATCGACGCGTAAGCCGGTATTCTGACCTTCCTCACGTCTTACTAATTAGCCACGTACTCAGGTTGAGGACGAGACCGAAGCCGTGCTAAGCGTTGCTTACCTGATGGATCTACAATTAGGCCAAGCACTCGACAGACTGTCTGCTACGCTCATCAAGAAGTATGCGCCTGGCCATTACTCTCGCTCGTCTACCTTTGTGCGCGAGTGGTTCCTTTCTGGTCGACGTTTCTCGCACCGAGGCTGGGCACAGGCACCCGAAGTCCTCATGCCGCGTCTGTCGCCCACGTTGCTTCGCTGCCCGGGATTAGCATCAGCATCAAGCGGATCCTGGTCTTCCGATGACGATGTTCCTCGCACGCCACAGTCGTCCGAGACGATCTTTGCGCAAGCAGATCCATTCAAGACAGCTGGCCCTCCTCCAAAAGCTGTGGGCTCGACGCGACCGGGCATCGTTCGATGGGAATCAGTACCCCATATGGTCTCGAGCTACGGCACTTGACCTCTACTCTCGCCCTTTCTTTCGACTTTCGTTTTCGAGAGTCAGCCCCTTTTTTTTGATACCAGTGTCTCCTTGCATACCGAAAGAGACTGGCAACGCATGCTTGTACGAGCGAACTTGGCAACGATCATCTGTAAGACCTCTACACGAAACACAGTGTACCACCCTCGCTCTCGCCCATCGCTGTCGCAAATCTCGCAAAGCCACAGAAGCAGAGCCTTGCAGATCTCGAGCGAATACCTAACGAGCTTGATACCCGCTTGAAGCAAGATCAGATCTGCAAAGACCCTCTTGATGTCTCCTCTAGAGCAGGGCTCCCCAGTGAGACGAGAGACGAACGCTCGATGCAAGTCATCGAAAGCAAGCTAGAGACAGCAAATGCATTACATGTTCTTTACAGTCTTTGCGCTCATAGCATCTGCACAAGTGTGAGCGCAGTCGGAAATGGTGACGAAGGAATTTGCTTACGCGATGGATGGTGGACTGATCTTGCTGAGTGACGAGCGGTCTGAGCGCTTGGGTATCTGCGACGAGCTTGCTGGATTGCTTTGCCGTCTGGGCGAGCAAGGCATCCCACCACTTGTACAAGAACGATTGGGCGATGAGCTTGAACCAGGGCGTGAAGGTCACGCTGGAATCCTTGAAAAAGTCTTCTAGCTCGGCCTTGGAGACCCATCGCGTATCTGCTACCTCATTTGGGTTCACTTCTAGCTCGACGTCTGCCGTGGCAAAGACGACATAGTCGACTGGACGTCAACATGCAGGTGTCAGCAGCTGGAAACTAGCTGCTGAAAGCGAGGCAGACGAACTTTCGTGTTCTCCCCAGAGACCGTCTGAAGGAGCGAGGTAGTGTATGCGCGTGATGAAGAGCAATTCGTCGAGATTGATCGAGTCAGGCTTGATGCCCAGCTCATGGTCTAGCTTCCTCCTCACAGCGCGACGTACGCCGACGACATCTTGCGCTTCCATCTCCTGCTTTATCGCCAGCGGATGGGAGCAGCAGGTATTGGTCCACATGAGCGGAAAGGTAATTTTCTCTTGTGCTCGCTGTTGTAGCAGCAGACGGCCATCTGACGGTCTGAAGAGGAAGCAAGAGAAAGCTCGGTGGAGTAGCGAGCGTGGCGGTAGGATGTTCTGCATGAGATGGCCTGAGGTATACGTCAAGTGAGCATGGCGCAGGCCTGAGCTCGAAAGGCAGTCGTACATGTTTTCTTGCTGTCCTCTCCTATCGGGTTGTCGTCCTTGTCGAGCACGATGAGGCGCTCCTCCATGAGTTTGATCTGCTCGGCATCGTACAGCGTCTCGTCGAACTTGTGCCCGTTCATGGCGAGTGAGACGGCGAGACAAAGAAAAGTCGTCTGACACGCGACAAGCTTGACACGACTCGACCCGACCAGCTACTCAGCCGACGGAGAGTGGACCCATGTGCAGCCACTGTACGTCCTCGATGGGTTTCTCCTCCGCACATCTGATGACGCAACATGATGGACAGATCAGGATGGTCAGACAGATATGCCGAGCCCCTCAGAGAGCTCTTTGCCTGCTCGACTGTCTGCGACCTGCCCTGGCAGCTGTGCAGACTCGTCGCCTGTCACACTCTCTAGCGACTGGATCGAGTGACTCGGCAGAACCTCTGATGGTGCTCAGCGAGCGACAGCAGGGCTCTGCTCGCACACACAGGGTTGATCCTCGCGTCATGTTGCAAAGACTCGCAGAGATCGCTCTGCCAGCAGACGAGCAACCCAAACGCAGAGCAGGCGATGCTGCTGAGCCACCACAGATTGTGTATGATCGTGCTATGCGGTCCATCTGGCGCGGCTTCCACATAGCCGGATGGAATGCGACCTCGTTTGATCACAATGTCGTCCGACGCTACCCGAGGCAGCACAAAGACTACGAAGCCGTCTGGCATTCCTGCATGACAGCTGGCTGGTGCAAGATACACGCGCTCGGCATGGCATCTCGTCTTCGTTTGGAAGTGCTCCAAGGATTGAGGACGATCGCAATCTGGCAATGCAAGCGCGCGCACACACAGCCCATGGCCCGCATGAGTACCAACCGCTGGAAAGCTTGTCGTGACATATTGCTCGAAGAAACGCTCCGTACAGACACAACAGATGAGAAGAGAAGACCCGGCAGTTCTCTCGCTCAGTGGGCTTGGCGAGAGGCACTAGTGCCCAGTCATCATGCTCGTCAACGCGTCTTCGAGATCCAAGATCTGCTCGTCCGCCGACTACAGGCCACGAGTGGGTCGGAGGAAAGAGTCAAGCTAGCGGGCAGTTTCTTCTCTGCCTTTATCGTCGCGCACTCGCTCGAGCCTACTTCGCCGCCACTGCCTTCTTTGCTGAAGACCTGGCTAGCCGCTACCAACGTGTCTCTCGATACATTGGTATCAGAGTCATGGCTCTGCGAGGCTTTCACAAAGACGGACAGTGCCACACTTGCTGCTCGTCGGAGGGCACTCGACTGGCTATGTCAGTTCAGTTTCGCCCAAACGTACACAGCGATCGGTCAGGCCGGTTGGCGAGCGAGATGTATCCTCTGGATACGCCGATCCGAACGAGCAAAGGCGCTGCATACATGGCAAGCACTCAGGTCGGCTAGCGACCTCAGCAAGCCCGACGGCTGGCTACTCACTCATTGGGAGGACGCTCCTGAACTCGACCTGCCTCCTTCTACGCAAGCAGAACATGGCGCAAGGACACACAGCCTCGACACAGCGCGCCTGACGCCGGAGGTAGTCGCAAGCTTCTTGGCTGCCTTTGTGCAGCTTGGCATGGTCGAAGAGGCAAGGTCACTCTGGCAGTTCATTCACGATCGAGGTCACAGACCGACTGCGACAGTCTGGTTGGCGCTCTTGGACAGTCATGCTCGCCGTCTCGATCCAGACGCGGCGCACGATACCTTTGATCGCATGAAGCGTTCTGGTATCGAGCCTGATGCTTCGGCCTGGGCTGCCCTCATCACTGCTTACTTTCGAGCTTCGGAAACCGAGACCGCAATGAAGTATATTGATGTCATGCTGGCTAATCAGACTTTGCTCGCTCGTTATCCCAACGGCATTCTACCTCGCGCTGCAATGAATCAGATCATAGGCGGTATGATGCATAGCCGAAGAACGACAGAGGCAATGGCTCTCATTGAACAAATGATTACTTCTGGCGCTCGTCTCGGCATCGATACGATCAACATCTTGCTAGACTACCATGCTCATAGGAAGACACCGAGCTTGCAGGGTATCGACGAGGTATTGCAACTCATGGCAAGGCACAAGCTTGAGCCTGACGTGAGGACTTACACCACTCTGATCGATGCTATGCTCTCGTCCGGGCAGCCTGAAGCCGTGCCCGGCTTGTGGAAGGCAATGTCAGATGCTAAAGTGACGCCCAATATTGCCACGATTACGACAGTTATCGATCATATGGCAAAGAGCGGAAGGCTTGAAGATCTTCGAGCGGCCGTCGCCATGCTCAGAGAGGCCGAAGCGACTGGCCTGCAGACCAACGAGATAACGTATACTTGTCTCATACAAGGCTTTCTCAAGCTTGCCCTAACTGCAGCACCTTCGGCGGATGCTCTCCGAGTATACCAAAGCTTCAAAATTGGTACGCTGCCTTCTGGCTCATCTGCGGACGGATCTGCATTTGCGAACAACCTCGGGCTCCTGGCAGCACAAGGACTGGTCGAACGAATGAGACGACGCAACATCGCACTCAACCGGATTGGCTACAACATGTTCATGTCTGCCTATCTCTCCCTCGGGAGTGAGTACGGCAAGGCGATGGCGCTACAGTTCTTCGATGAGATGAGAGCTCGTAGGGGGATCCACAGCGATGACGCCGTCGAGGGAGCCACAACGGGCCAGCTCCATGCCGATTCGTGGTTTACCATCTTGAACGGTCTGTGGACTATGGGCGCCAGCGATGATGCGCACAGACTGGTCGACATGCTCGCCGCAGACGGCTTCGAGATCCGCAGCGCGTCTCTTCATCGGCTCGTCAAGCTCATACGAGCCTAGACTAGACTTGAGTGTCAAGTATGGCATGTATGTCTGCATGCATCATTAGCGCTGTCCCGCTAGAGACGGTGATGACTGACTGTCGACAATGTCAAGATAAGCCTGCGTTGCAGGAGATTCGGGATATTCGTCTAAGAAGCTCTTGCCGAAATCGCAGCATTTGCCGATTCGAGGATCAAGGGGCACTTTACCGAGCAAGCGAAGATCCATGTCCTTTGCGAGCTTGTCTGCACCGCCTGTGCTGGGAATGAAGATATCGGATTGTCCGTGACAGCTCGGGCAGACAAAGCCAGACATGTTTTCGACGATGCCGAGGATATTGATGCCGACCTTTCGGCAGAAATCGATCTCCTTTCTCACGTCTTGCAGCGCTACTTCTTGGGGTGTTGTCACGATGACTGCACCGTCTATGCCTGACTCTTTGAGATACTGAACGATGGAGAGATGCTCGTCCGATGTGCCCGGTGGAGTATCGACGAGCAAGTAGTCCAACTCTCCCCAGTCTACATCTTTGAGGAATTGCTTGATGAGACCATTCTTCTTGGGCCCCCGCCAGATGACTGCATCGCTCGAGGAAGGCAGCATGAAGCCGATCGACATGACGCAAAGGTTGTCGAGCACGTAGAGTGGCGACCAGCCTGATGAGGTAGCATGCAGTCGAGCATCTTGCAGCCCTAGCATCAGTGGCAGACTAGGACCGCAGATGTCGATATCCATCATGCCGGTCTGTGCTAGCTTGATGAGCGCTGCTGGCCAGCACAACGAGGGGCACGCACTTGGACGGTTTCGTCTGCTGCGAGCGCCCAGGCAAGTCCGGTGGTGAACGTGCTCTTGCCCACACCTCCTTTGCCGCTCAGAACGAGGATCTTCCGTTTGACAGAGCTCATGCGGTCTTTGATGAGTGGCAAATCGACATCGGGTCCTTTGTTCGTGTTGGTAGCGCAGATATTCTGTCCGTAGCAATATCCGTCAGCGAAACGAAGTCTGCAGACGACATGGGACAGACCTGATTGGGACATCCGTCGCATGCTGAAGCTTTGCCGGCAGATTCAGACTCTGTGCCCTGTTCGGTCGCTTGATCAGCACAGGCATGAGTCAGCTCAAGGTCGGACTGACGGGACAGGCTTCGGGTGCGTCTGCTGGCTTGTCCGTCGGCAGGAGAGACGCAGTCGGTCGTGCCGCCACTTCATCCATCTTCATCGGCGCAGGCACAGCTGCCTGAGTCAACATCATGATCGTCTCTGATTCGCGCAACTTTTGACTTCGCGTCGACGACGGAGGGAGGTGCCATCGCCACGTCGACGGCCCGGCCTTTCGTCCTGCCCACAGCTCAGTGCTGCACCCTCCCACGATGGTGGAACAGGGAGCCTACCCTTGGGTCTCACTGACACCCGCCGCGACGGCCAACACGCTCTCGTTCCTGCGCGTTGTCATCCTGGCGACCATCGCAGGCGCAGCAGTTGCCAGCCGACTCTTTGCCGTCATTCGCTTCGAGTCCATCATCCACGAATTGTATGTCTTCTCTCAGTCGGCTTCCATGTGAACGCACTGAGGACTGTAAATGGTTGGTCAGCGATCCATGGTTCAATTTGCAAGTGCCTTGCGCTGTTCAGGCACGCGCTCAAGCTTATGGTGCCGCTACAGTCGTGCGACAAAGGTCCTCGCAGAGAAAGGCGTCTACGAGTTCTGGAATTGGTTCGATCCAACGGCATGGCAAGTCGGATGCCTCACGTCGGGAAACCGATAGTCTCATGCCAACCAGTTTATAGGTATCCGCTCGGTCGAGTAGTAGGAGGAACGATCTACCCCGGGCTGATGATCACGAGCGGCATCATCTTCAACGCGCTCAGGTGGCTCTCGGTCCCTGTCGACATTCGCGAAGTCTGCGTCATGCTGGCGCCTGGATTCTCTGGCCTGACAGCTTATTCGACCTATCTCTTCGGGCGCGAGGTCGGGCGTTCCAAAGACGGACAAGGGGGCGAAGGAACTGGATTGTGGGCAGCACTCTTCATTGGTATTGCGCCGGGTACACCAGTCGCCTCCATCGGCAAGGCTTACATGCTGACGGAAGGGCAGGATACATCTCGCGTTCCGTGGCAGGATCTTATGATAACGAAGCGATTGCTATCTTCATCCTCATGTTCACCTTTTACCTCTGGATCAAAGCACTCAAGGAAGGCTCGGCCTTCTACGGAGCTCTGACCGCTCTCTTCTACTTCTACATGGTTGCCGCATGGGGTGAGGCCATCTGCGCTCGTCTCGAATGCCGCTGACGTCGTCACAGGCGGCTATGCCTTCATTACCAACATGCTTCCGCTGCATGCCTTTGCATTGCTTTGCATGGGTCGCTTCTCCTCACGACTCTACGTGGCCTACTCTGCCTTTTACGCCATCGGAATCCTGGCTAGCATGCAAGTCCCCTTTGTCGGCTTTCAACCCATCAGAACATCCGAGCACATGGCTGCTCTCGGTGTATTTGGCTTGCTCCAGCTCGTTGCCTTTGCCGAACTCGTCAGAAGTCTCGTGCCATCTCAGCAATTCAAGTCGCTCTTGCGCGGCTCTCTCGTCGCTGCTGCTGCATTGGGTGCTGCTGCAATCGTCGGACTCACAAAGGGCGGCTATATCCAGCAATGGAATGGCAGATTCTATTCCCTCTTCGATACAGGCTATGCCAAGGTATGTTCATTCTTGCAAGCCAACGACCAATGCTGACGGTAGCACAGATCCATATTCCGATCATTGCGTCAGTCAGCGAACATCAGCCGACCGCCTGGCCAAGCTTCTTCTTCGATCTGCAAATGCTCATCTATCTCTTCCCTGCTGGCGTCTTCCTCTGCTTCAGAGAGCTCAGGGACGAGCACGTCTTCATCATCGTCTACGCCGTCTTTGCGAGCTACTTTGCAGGCGTCATGGTCAGATTGATGCTCACGCTAACACCCGTCGTCTGCGTCACTGCCGCAATGGCCGTCTCTTCCGTCTATACGGCTTATCTCGATCCTGCCGTGCCAGGCTCGCAAGTCGCTGCGACGGACGACTTGCCCTCTGCGCCATTGGTCGATCCGACCCTGATCACCGATAGCGATGAACCATCTGCAAAGACGAGCGCAGTCTCTGCGCCCGTCGGTGCGACCCAGCGCAAGAAATCAGCAGCTGCTGCCAAGATAGCCAAAGCTTCGAATGATATACCGCTCAAGACGAGCCGCTCGACCGGTCCCTACTCGCTCGACGTGCGCTTTGCAGTCTTGACCGTCTTCAGCGCACTGCTCGTCTCGTTCTGCCTACACTGCACTTTTGTCACTTCGTCTGCTTACTCTTCGCCCTCTGTCGTGCTGGCTTCGCACAACCAAGATGGCTCGACGAACATCATTGACGATTTCAGAGAGGCTTACTACTGGCTCAGACAAAATACTGCACCGGATGCGAAGATCATGAGTTGGTGGGACTATGGCTACCAGATTGCTGGGTTTGCAGACCGTACGACGCTCGTTGACAATAATACCTGGAACAACACTCAGTCGGTCGTCAATTCTTTTTTCCTATAGCTTGCGCGCTAACACTATGGACAGCATCGCGACGGTGGGCAAGGCCATGTCGTCGCGTGAAGAAGTCGCGTATCCTATTTTGCGCCAGCATGATGTCGATTACGTACTCATCGTCTTTGGCGGCCTCATTGGGTACTCTGGCGATGATATCAACAAATTCCTTTGGATGAGTGCGTAATGCCTTGCTGTTCCCGACAAGCCTGACATGTCCTACAGTCCGAATCTCGGAGGGAATCTGGCCCGAGGAGATCAAAGAGCAAGAATACTTTACCGCGCGGGGCGAGTACAAGGTCGATGACGATGCTTCGCCAGCGATGCGCAACAGTTTGATGTACAAGATGTCCTACTACAGGTGCTTTCTTAAGCCTTGCGAATAGGTGTGCGAGCTGACACACATGCACAGATTCAACGATCTGTACAATGGGCAGACGGCGATCGACAGAGTCAGACAAGCTCGGATGCCTTCCGTCGGGCCAGTCCTCGATTCTCTGGAAGAGGCCTACACATCCGGCAACTGGCTCGTGAGGATATATAAAGTCAAAGATGAGGATGCTCTTGGACGAACTCACTCGACTGCGAACGCATTCCACGCGGGCAAGCGAAGGAAGCGCGCAAAGGTGTCGAAGAGCAAGACAAAAAGGCGAGCATCCGCCTCTAGAGCATAGAATGCAAACAACATGAAATCTACCGAGACTCTTCGTATGCCAGCACACGCGAGAAATGAAACGGCTTTGAGTGAACGAGCGGAACTTCTGTCGCTTCGAGCGTCGACCGGTTGAGCGTGCAGAGTTGCTGGAGCTCGAGCTTGTTCTGCTTGCCTCTGTGCGTTGTTTTGAGCAAGCATCGCATGGTGAAAGTGTACTTTAGCGATTGCCGATCTGCGACTGGCTCTGTCAGATCCCAGATATGCACCTGTGACCCTCGCAACTTCCAGCGTCCGAATGATACACCCTTTGCTCTGAGGCCAAAATCGAGTCTTCTGACTACATCGTTGGGCGGCTCGGTGCTCAGCAAGGAGATGACTCTGCCGTCGCTATAGAAGCGCAGGAAACGATAGAACGTCACCAGATGAGTCGGCCTGACCCATACGTTCTCGCTCTCGCCCCTTCTGACATACGTGAGCACAGAGATGTAGGCTCCCTCTGTTCTTATTCGAGGCTGTTCGATGAACATCCGCCTATAATCTCCAGCATGGTGCTTCTTGACGACGGAGCCAGCAGAGTCTGAAGGGTCTATTTGAGGAGCTCTGAAGACGTCCAGGCAGGTCGCTCGCCAGATCGAGCTATCTAGGGTCAACAATCTCATCCGTCTCGAGACGAGTGCAAGCCGCTCAAGATTGGCAATGTCGGGCGCAAAGCCGACCTCGCGCGGCTCGACGAGCTTGATGCAGATGAGATGGATCATCTCTGGCGGAAGTCGCTTGATCGGGATGGGCTGATCGGTATCGGCAGGATGGAAGCTAATGTCGTCATCTACTGTGGCATCATCGCGCTGCTCGTGTGTCTCTTCTGCATGCACTCGCATTTGCAGCGGCAGATAGCTGTACTGCCCGTAAGACTTGAGCAGACGTCGCCGTAAGCGTGCTGTAGACGACGGATGGTTGACATCGTCTGTACTCGCCTGCTCGTAATCCGCTCCGACGGTGACGGTACGCGTAAAGTCGAACGCTAGCTCGTCCACTGGCTCCTCGTCCGATCGCGCACCCTCGTGTTCTGTAGTGTGTCCGTCCGCTTGTGATTCTATCTTGCGCTGATAGACTGCCATGATATCGGGATCACGCTTGAACGCCAATTTGTAGGCCGACAAGGCATCATTCATCCGGCCCTGACGCTCTGCAACGACTGCTTCTTCGTAGATCTCGAGTGCAGTCATCGATGCGTGGTCTGGTTCGAGCTCGGTGTGCACCTTCTGCTCTGGCGAGCTGGTGACGCTGACGGAGCGATCATGGTGAGTTGGTTGAGGCTCGAATGCACCTCGATGCTGTCTGATGTCCGAAGTGAGCGTCTTGCCTGCTCGCACTTCTTCCCGCCATTGACGGCGGAACCGTTCGAGCTCGTCTTCCTCGTTCATGCCGGGTTGCTCGTGAGGGTGTGGCCAATCGTGACGAGCAATCGAAAGCGAGATAGATGACAGTCACGTGACACACACGCTCAATGTTGCTCGCGGCAAGTGCAGACATTGTAGAGCCTCTGATCGTTGCAGGCTCACGCCCATCATGCCTTCGAGCAGCAGCAGCAGACCGCGAGCATCCATGCCAGCGTTCGCACAGCCCGAAGCGCGGGAAGAGCAACAAAAGGAGAACCATCGTCCTCATGGCTCAGGGACGAGCAAGAAACGCGCCAAATCGCTTGGAGGAGGTCCATCGCCCAACAAAGCTGCACGCAAGAGCGTTGTACGTCTCAGCAGGCTGAAAGTGGTCGTCACTCATGTGTATCGACGTCCAGATCCCTGGGCGGTCAATCCTTAAGCCGCGTCCGTCGAGCAATACTGGGCAATATGACGAAGATCTCACGTCAAGCTACAATCCGCGCATGTTCAGCAAGTCAAGCAATGTCATCTCGTATGCCGAGATGCAGCGCCAGGCAGATCAAGAGCGACTGCAACGCAATGCACAGCTTGCAGTCGCCAATGCGCAACAGGCAAAGGGGATGTCACTCGCGCGTCGGGTCAGCTTTGCTGCCAATGCAGACATCAGGCAAGTTGTCCGACTATGACGGTCGATCGATCAGGGTCTGAATGACGCTTGCAGGACGATAGAAGCAAATAGTGACATGTCCCTCGCTTCCACCGCGTCCGTCGCGTCACCGCCCCACACACAGAGCGCATCTGCAGCGCCAATTTCACGTGATGCAGAGAGCGAGAGCGAGGCGAGCATGGACATATCGAACGGCTCTGATCTTCCGGCATTGAACGCGCGGCTCAACGCACGCAGACCGAGCGAGATCTACTCTTCTGCCAGCGCCACTGCGACACCAAGCAGAAAGTATCAGATACCAGAGAACCTGCGCCCGACTGCCGCGCCGTATGTCAGCGCGATACCGCCTCGCCCAACCTTCGGGTCTGCGAATGTCTTCGCCCTTGATACCAGCATAGACATGTCTATGGCTTCTGCCGAAGGAAATCTCATGGACGAATCGATGATAATGCCAGATGAGAACATGACGGCAGCTTTCGATGCGACGACGCACAATCGTGCAACGCGGCTGACCACCTCCACTCCGACTGCCAATGTACTCAACCGACTGGCGCAAAGCCAGGCGCCTGCTCCTAGTCCTGGCGATCAGGAACAGGACATGTCATTGGCTACTGCTACAGACGACACTTCCGTCTCCCACAACAGTGCTACGAGCGGTGAAGTCAGCATGGATCTTGCAGACGACCATCAGACGGCCGCATTTGACTACCACATGCGCAACCGTCTCGGGACTGACTATCAGGCCCCCATCGCTGATGTCAGCACGAGCACGGCCGGACGGTCCTCTCGTCATAGCCAGATCAACGTTGCAGTGCATGAAGATAGCGATCGCACTGTCGAAATGAGTATGTCATCTTCCCATGCTCCTTCGCCACTGCCATCTGCTCAAAATCGAGGCGCTGCGAGCTTGGCCTTCTTGGATGATGCGGACGAAACACAAGCTTATGCCGATCTGTCCGATGCTGAGTCGACAGCCGACATGGAGCTCACAACAGCCTACGGAAGGATCCGCAATCGCGAATCGCTCCTGCCACGGCCGGCGCGTCCTTCCCTTGCAATCGGTGCGCGGCCTACCTCAACAGAGGTACAGCATCGGATATTTCAGCAGCATCAAGCGCGCGCCTCCCTTGCAAGTTCACCTCGTCGCACCATTCAAAAGACCGGTATCACTCCTCTTCCTTCTCCGCGACGCGTTGCTTCGCCTCTCAAGACGATCTCCACACCCAGAGCATCTTTGACACCCTTGCGAGCCTCTCAGAGTGCCTCGACTCCTGTAGCAGCTCAAGCCACCCTCGCAGTCAATCAGACGCCTACGCCAATGAGAGTCCCTCAGCAAGGCAATCAGCTCCAGCGCACGCCTTCTCGCAGCCAAGACGTTTTCTCTGCGCCTTCTAGTGCGATTAGACCTTTGGGCTACGCTCGGACGACGCCTACGAAAGCTAGCGCAGCGCCAGTTGAAGCTAGGCGTCAATCGCAGGTCACGATGCCGCCCGCCAGCCCGTCTCGTCGGCGGTCCATGGCAGGTGACGTCGACCTCGTGTCAGCGAGCGAAACAGTCCCCGTGGATGTCCAGGAGGAGCAGCAGGTGGGTCTAGGCAGCGAGCACGACGGTGAAATGAGGCTGATGAGGTATCACAGCCTGTCTTGACCGTCGATGATTTTTTCGAGATCACCGGGGTTCAATTCATGAGCGATATGATCGTTCCTGCCAGTCGCAAGTCTGCAGCATCCCCCAATCGTCCACGAGAGAGTAAGTCTTCCGTTCTTTGCCTCGAGCGAATATTAAATGAGATGGCGTAAAGGCTTTGGCAGCTCGCTACTTGCAGAACAGATCAAAGCCGCAGCATCTTCTGTCTTCTTCCTCGATACGTATAAGCATGTGCGTATCGTCGAGCATTGCCGGTCAATCTTGCTGATACTGGGATCAGATGGTCATGAAGCTGGGCGAACAACTCAAGGAGAATCGCGCGGCGCGTGAAGAAATAGATGAGGTTATCGAGCTCAGTCAACCTCGCATCTTTTCAGAATGGCTTCGTGCAGACGATGATAAACGTGCGGCCATCGAGAGCGAGCTCAAGCTGGTCAAGACATGGTGTCGCCTCGATGTGCGCAGCGATTGGTATAGCTTCAGAACGCAGCTCTTCCTGCAAGTCTGTGATAGCCTGCAGATCAATCTGGCTCAGCTTCGCCAAGTCAGTCAGATCCATACATGAGAGAAGCGAGCTCAGAGTACTTACCCAGGACCAAGCACAAGTAGCGAGCTGGGGCGCAAACGTGACGGAGCTGCTGCCGGATCTTCGTAGCGAGTATGGCAGACTGAAAGAAGAGCTTGTGCGGGAACAGGCTCGGCAGCGCGAGCTTGACGCATCAGACAAAGACGAACTCCATTCGTTGCATCTCGCCATCGCAGAGCAGGGGTATGTCATCGCGACTGTGCTCAAGCACGGCTGACGGGTACAACAGAGCGGCTTTGGAGGAGATTCAGAAAGACCATGCCGAAGTGCAGGGACAGCTGGAGAGACTGGAGTCGAAGAGCGCCGATATCGATGCAGAGATGTCGCATATGGAAAGCACGATAGCCAAAAGCACAAGCTACTGTGATCGCGTTCGCCGGTTCACGCAAACAGAAGTACGACGTCTCAAAGGTGCCCACACGGCCTCGTCAAAATTGCGATTACTCACGAGGTGCATCGCAGATGATTATGAGGCGCTCGAACGGATCACTGGCTGTAAGATTGTCGGCCTACGATCAGGCCAGATCAAACTGTGCTTGTGCGATGAGCTGCAAGTGACCCTAGATATATCGTCAAAGGGCGTCATCAAGCGCAAGCATGTCTACTGGCTGCGGGCGCCGTTACAGGAAGAGCAGTACAAGCGAGCGCAAACCAGCGATGCACTGCAAGATCGACCTGACCAACTCCTCGCGGCGACCCGTTTCCTCTTCGATCGTCTTCGTCTAGCCATCGAGGCTGATACCGAGACAAGGCCCTACGTGTGTCGTTCGCCAATTCCAATAGGCAAAGCTGACGTGCCAGCAGGCACTGATACGTCAGATAGTACTGATGTGGACAGCAGCTAGGCGATTGATCGAGGAGCTTCGTCTGCTTCAGTCTCGCTTCCCCATCAAGGTCATGGCGCTCAAGAAGCCCTCCAGAGGCAACGCGCCTTACCTTCGCACGACGACCACTGTCTTCTCGCAGCAGAATCCTGCTGGACCTGCCAGTCTACGGGTGGCATTCGAGATGACGGGTGAAGAAATTACTACGGGAGATGCAGATCATGCCGTCGAATCCATCAGTACGACTGTGGACGCCGTTTTCGGCTCTGTAGAGTGAGCCTCGTTTACTTCTTGCGGGGAGAAGACTAAAGGTCTGCTGGAAGCAGTGTGAAAGAACTGCAGTATCGGGTGCTCGAGCGAGTCACTTCTGGCGGTTCCCGCGCGCTGCTGGAAGCTTGTATGGAACTCGAGTGAATGCAATCAGCACTGTTGTAGCAACAAGATATACACTAGATCTTTCGGGGACGTTTGCGAGCAGCCGTGCGGGCTTGGTAGAATTTCTTGCCGCCACTCTGCGAACGCGCCTGCACTTCGAGGAACTTCTTCTTGGCGTACGTCTTTGCGTTCTCGTCCTGCACGAGCTGCTCGAGGAAGGTTCGCTTCTTCGGCATGGCAACAGGACCGCCAGTATTTGTCAAAGGCGTACGAGAGGTCGAAGGCAAGATGTGACCGAACTGAAAGATCTCTGGTAGCTTCTTTGCAGCCCGTTTGGACTCGCCACGCATGAATCGCTTGGGATCGAGCGCGTTGTGTAGCTGCATCGCTTGAATCTCTCGCTTGAGCTCGGGCGTCATCTCGGGAGCCGTCATGTCGAACCAGCCAGGACCAGCAGTCGGTCTCTTTAGCTGAGCAAACACATCAAAGGCATTCAGCTTTGTGCGACCCTACGATGGGCTCGGCTCTTCGTACCTTTGCCTTTTCGGCCGTCGTCAAGAGCTTCACCGGTCCTTCTCCCCACTTGTCACGCAGACGCACAGCCGGCATTTCTGACGGTTCTTCGATCGCCCTGCCTTTGCCTTTGACATCCAGCTGCTGTTCTGACGGATAGACGTCCGCCGAACTTGTCAGCGGTCTCAGCAAAGCCCGCAGACGTCGCCGTGCGATCTCTTTAGGATCGTCTGGTGAGTCTAAATGGAGTATATCGGCACTGAGATCCGTACGGCCCGACAGTGCAAGCGCAGGCTTCTTGGCGTATTTGGCCCTTGCACGCTCAAGGATCGCCTCTGCGTCTTCATCATCATCATCCGATGGATTTTTGCTGTCGTCAGAAGGGCTCGCTATCGATACAAGTCGTGGGACGAGCAGCAGATCCTCATCGAGAGATGTATCAAGCGTTGGTAATAAATCTTTTGGCCTGTCTGGCAGACCCGGCTGCGCCTCTTGCGGACTAGGCAGGCTTGTAGAAGCTTGCGAGTCAACAGTGGCGTTTTGCAGTCGGGCGCTGACTCTTCTTGGCTGCTGCATTGCCACGGAGTCTGCTCAAAGTTGGTTTTTGCTGTTTTGTCAAATCGACTTTGATCGCGTCAACTCACGCTCACGGTGATGCACTCACTGATGGTCGAAGGAATTCAAATTATTCATAGAGCCATACATGATCTAATCCCGACATCCATGTAGATCATGTAAGTCTTTCGTAGCGTATCGAGCACCGTGATGTTGCTCGGTATGGCACCCGCCGTCCAGAAGAGGGACCGACTTTGCGTTGGCGTCGCTGGAGGATATGCTCGACCAGCAGGGGCACCAACGTGGGCGGATCGTTGATGACTTCCCAGACGAGATGTCGTGCTTTCCAATGTCTCGAACAGAGTCGCAGAGCGGGAGCGATCTGTTCTGCCCGTGATGCCAGTGCAGGCTCGAGGAAAATGTCGTCAAGCACATCTTGGCAGCTCTTGATCGGCAAGGTACCGGTACACGCATCGATCTCGAAGTGCTCGCAGAGCATCTCCCATATATTCAATTTGGCCTTGCAGATCTGCTGAGACGTGATCGGTCAGCCGACGGCTAGTTTGCCTAAAGGCGTGACGAGCCAGAAGATCGTCTCTAGCCAGCCGATGTATCCCTTGTTCGCCCGTCTGGGACCTTCGCCAAAAGTACGCGAACTCCTCTCTGCTTCGGCTCGCGTCCAGAGGAGTACGTCGGCAGGAATAGTGAGCAAGTAAGGTGAGGGATCCGGCGAAGTCGCTCTGGGCATCGATTTCCATCTCTGGGATCTTGTCACGCGATCCGGCTCTGGCCGAATGCGCTTGGACGGCGAGAGACTCTTTCCAGAAGAGCAGAGCTGATCGTGCACCACGAGAGGTCGCTCAATCGGGGTGTGTGATGAGGAGGCCAGAAGCTGAGATGGGCTGTAAGACGATTGCGGAGGTGAAGCGGTATGACGGATCGAGACTGGCGAGATTGGATCCGCTGCATGGTTCTGCGACTGTCGAGTGGCATGACCATTCTCCTGCCCGTCCGCATGTGGCTCTTCGCAGCAAGCGCGGCCTCGGATGAGCTCATCGACCGTCGCGTCTCGCTCGCTCAATTGCTCGTGTAGTCTGACCAATTCTTCTGGAGGATCGCTTGCTGTTCACGCAACGCGACGATCGTCTTGCGGAGAACCGGAACCTTGGCTTGTTCTATGCGAGCAGTGTCTAGCTCCTCTCGTAGACGGGCAAGGGTCGCTTGTTGCACGATACGGCGCTCGCGCAAGAGCTTGTTGGACTCTTGTGTAGCTTGCAGATTGCGCCGCAGTAGCGCTTCTGTGACGCCTTGGAGTGCTTGATCGGGAGCTCTGCTGCTAGGCTCGGTAGACTCCTGCCTGGCACAGACTCCTCAGGCGTCACCGGTCTCGAGATAGTCAGCTCATCGAGCGCTGGGATGCCACGCTGTTGGAAGGACAGGTCGCCTTCGATCTGTTTGAGTCGACGGGAGAGTGCATCCATGCTGACATGGGCTGGTCCACTCGTGTCGATAGGATGCAATCGGGCCAGCTACACCCACCCTCGCACCCACTCACTCTGCTCAGCTCAGCTTGATGACGCGCTTGCCTTTGTCTCCGTCGACCGTCAGACCACGCTACCCAGCCAGAGGCTCGCATGGATCTGCAAGACACGCCGCCCATCACCAAGGCATACTTGATGTAGGCCTTCTCCCCGACGGTCGTACTCAGGAAAGCGTTGGCTAAGCAGCCAAGTGCAAGCAGTGCTTCCGTCGGTACTTCCATCGCAGTGGCACGTGTCACCCGAGCATCACCCTCCTCTCCCCCAGCGCTGATGAGCAGAGTGATGAGCAGCAATGCAACATCGTCAATGCCTTCCAGCTCTTCCACACCTACCGAGCTACGTTCGAGAGCGGACAGCTCTGGCGGCTGCTCACGACGTTTCTCTACTTTGGCAACCTCTCGCTCGACTTTTTCTTCCACATCTTCTTCTTGTCCGTCTCTCTTCTGCTCTCACCTGACATCCATAGGACTGATCTCCGTCTATCGGATCAGCATGAGATACAGCAAGATGATCGAAGAAAACGCGTTTCACGGTCGCAAAGCGGACTACCTCTGGATGCTCCTCATCTCAGCCACGCTCCTCCTCATCCTCTCCCCGCTCTCGCCCTCGCCCTTTCTGAGCTCGCCTCTCAGCTTCACGCTCGTCTATCTCTGGTCGAGACTCAACCCCAACGTCAGGCTCTCCCTCTTCGGTCTCATCACCATCACCGCGCCCTACTTGCCCTACGCGCTCGTCGCCTTTTCCTGGGTGCTCAGTAGCTCCTGGAACGGCGTCGTCGGAGACCTGTTGGGTATCGCAGTGGGACATACCTACTTCTTCCTCTCCCAGATCTGGAGCAAGGAGAGGAGTTCCAACAAGCGCAACTGGCTCGCCACGCCCACTCTACTGTCCGTCGCTTGCTTCACTCATCGTACCAGCCGCATCATGCTCATGTACAGACACGACAGGACGCGTCTGCTGGATGGACCCCAGGCCCTCGAGAGGCGAGACGACTAGACAGACGGGCATCACACGACCAGCGCTCGTCACCGCAGGGACGCATGGGTAGATTTTGGAATGATGTTGTTGTCAGATTGATGTACATCTTTTGACCAGTCTAGCACGAGTCTGCTGCTCGACTGCTGCATGATCGAACGACGACGATCGTCACCATCATCATATCCCTCTGCCTCGCCCACGAGCTCGCCCTCTGCTCCTGTCACCTCGTCCTCCTCGACCGCGTCCTCTCGCTTCCTCCTGTTCGCTCATGGCCATCATCAGCAACGCCAACGAGCAGCCGATCAGTGTAGAGAGGCGACCTTCTTCTTGTTCTTCTTTGGCTTCGGTCCATCGTCAATGAGCAGCGTGTCGAGCGGCAGTGAGTCTGGCAAGATGACATAACGAATATTGTTGCCCCTTATCGAGAGCGTGTCGAGCGATTGCGGTTCGTTGTTTTTCACGGTCATCTTGACCGCTTTGAGATGCATGTTCATCGCTACATCCACACCTGTTCGAGCCCGAACGATGATGAGCTCGGCCTCATTTCTGCGAACGAGTGCGCAGGGCGGAAGAAAGCGTGCCTGTGATCGTGCCGCCGACGGAGGTGCCGTTCTTGAGCTCGATCGAGACGGTCTCGTTGTTGAGCTTCATCAAGAAGCGAGTGAGCTGCATGCTTGCGGGTGCCCTTCCGGCCAGACGTATGACTCTGGCGAACTGGAAGCACGGCGAGCGCTGATACCATGAATACGTGTCACCCGCGCAGCTGTGACTAAACTTGAAAAACTCAAGCTCGGTGGCTGCAATTTGGCGAGTCGGCAAAAGAGAAGAAGTATCTTGAAGATTGGTCTGCCTTGCAAACACAAGGCTTAAATCGATCCGTCTCTCGATACTCTCACCGTCATCTCTGCCGGTCATCCGTCAGGTGCCAACGAAGAAGTCGATCAACTCGAAACACAAGCAAAGATGAAGTATCTCGCTGCTTACTTGCTCCTCAATGCCGGCGGCAACACGAGCCCCTCCAAGGGTGACATCACCTCTCTCCTCGAGACCGTCGGGTCAGTCTGCCACTCGTCTCTGCTCAACAACTCATCGGGGCTGACGTGTGTTGCGCTTGCTTTGCTGCTTCCTTGATGCTATCCAAAATTGGCCAATGAATCGGACAGGATCGAAGTCGAGTCTGGCCGATTGGATAGCCTCATGTCCGAGCTAGAAGGCAAGGATATCAACGAGCTCATCGCCAGCGGATCCTCCAAGCTCGCCTCAGTTCCTTCCGGAGGAGGCGGTGGTGCTGCTGCCGCTCCCGCTGCGGGTGGTGCGGCTGCAGGCGGCGCTGCTGCAGAAGAAAAGGCAGAGGAGAAGAAGGAGGAAGAGAAGGAAGAGTCTGATGACGACATGGCAAGTCACTCTCCTTCATCGCTGCACACAGTTTCCCTGACCAAGCTTTGCCATTACAGGGCTTCGGTCTGTTCGACTAGATTCCCACTGTCCTCTCTTTGCATGCTTGTACGAGCGACAACACTGCTCTTTGCCGGCGTGAGCGCTCTTGAGACCTTGCAATCTGTTCGGCTTGGCCGGCTTGGCTGAATACCAAAAGACGCGTCGCTTTGTCTCTTCGAAGTGAAGCGCATCGATGAGCTTGGCCGTCAATCGCTGTCTGCGCTTGTCGCAGCGACCTCGTCCCTTCTCGCGCAGCCTCTCGACCGCATCAGCGAGTAGTACGAGCACCATCAATGCAGACGAAGTTGCCCATTTTGCCAAATTATCTGCCAAATGGTGGGACGAACAAGGCGAATTTGCTCTGCTGCATCGTATGAACCCTGTCCGACTCGACTTTATGCGCCAATGGATCTCTCGATCTGAAGTACTGCCCGCCCGACGGTGGCTCACAGGACGGAGAGTGCTCGATGTGGGCTGCGGAGGCGGTTTGCTCTCTGAAGTACGACCCACACGCTGCTCCTTGGCTCTTCATCGCTGAGACAGATTTTTCGCAGAGCCTGACGAGGTTGGGAGCGAGGACGACGGGGATAGACGCAACGGCGGCCAATATCCTCATGGCATCTCTCCATGCCGCTCAAGATCCAGCGCTGCACTCCGCGACTCAATCGAAAGAGCCCAGTCTTACTTACCGCCATGCTGCCGCCGAGGATCTCGTTGACGAAGGCGCGATTTTTGATATCGTCTGTGCGATGGAGGTCATCGAGCATGTGGACGATCCAAGAGGGTTCCTCACTTCGCTCGCCCATCTCGTCAAGGTCAGTCCGTGCTCAACATCACCCTACTCGTGCTAACAGCGTGCAGCCTGGCGGTCACCTCCTGATGTCTACGATCTCAAGGACGCTGCTGGCTCGCTTACTGACCATCACCATTGCCGAATCACCCGTGCTAGGTTTCGTTTCGCCAGGCACGCATCACTATGACAAGTACATCAAACCAGACGAGCTGAATGCCTTCATCGCTGAGGACCTGAAATGGCAGCGCAACCAGTCATCAGCATGGACAGAGACCCGCGGTGTCATCTACAACCCTCTTCGGGGCTCATGGGTGCTCATGTCGCCAGACTCTCAAGCAAGCCAACTGGCGAACTACTTCTATGCCGCTCGAAAGCCCGCCTGATATGGATGCAAGATCAGTACAAGCTCTTCCATAAGCTGGCTGCCGAATCGTCATTAGCCGCCGAAGCTTTGGCAGCTCCGACAAGGATGCCTTGGATGTTCTTGTGCACCCTGCGCATCATCGTCAGCCTTCACGCTGACTGGCACCTCACGGGTGACGTACTGGCAGAGGTAGTCCACACTGCAAGCGGCGAGGGCGCGTGAGCAGAGGACACAGGTTTCGTAGCGAGAAAGACGTACTATGACATGGCATCGTTGTTCTGGTCTTCGACGAGCATGTTGCCGAACTCCATCTCGAGACCATCCATGTTTTGTCGCGCGATGAGCACGGGCAGATGCATGCCTTGTCTCCTGGCTTCGGCATGCTTGATCAGATTCCGTACTTGCTCAGACAGTCGCGTTGGCAGACGGGGCAAGACCGACTGCTCGCTGCCATAAGCATGATATCTCGTGTCAATATCGTGTACTGACCATGCGGATGTCCAAATCTTCGAGACTCTCCACACCATACAGATCAGTCAGAATCTGAGGTGAGACTGCGTGGCCGAGCCACAGGATCGCGACTTCGCCGTTCTCTGCAAGAGAGCCCGTTAGCCATGCACGCAGGCCGAAGGACCCGAGACTGACCAATGATGTAAGCACCATGAGGTACCAGTCTTGCATAGCTCGTTCGAATCAGCTCCGGCACGACGAGCTTGCCGGATTCGTCTGGAAAGCCCGCATCGGCTGGCAAATCATGTATGGACAGCATCCGGGGGTATAATAGCTCGACGAGATTGGTCACGCCGATCGATCGAAGCATCCGCATGTAGTACGCTCGCACGTCCGAAATCACTGCTCCTCCTGCGAGCGGGGAGCACGCTTCAGCATAGACAGCATGCTGAACGCGCCCGACTCGCCTTTGATGGCTTTGCTCTTTGTGAGAGCCATTGTATAGACCGGTAGTAGCTTGAACGACTCTGGCAAGATAAGCTGCCCAGGCGAGGTGGACGATGCACAATGCTTTCTGTAGGCGAGCAAGATCTTGACGCAAGTATCTGTGAGCTGTTCCCTGATGTCGCGCAAAGCTTTCGTTGCCGCATTGAACACGCCTATATGATGCGTCAACACCAGCCGGACTCAAAGAGGATTATACTGACATTCTTTCGCGACATAGGCAAGCGTGGTGTCCACATCGGCATAGCGGAAGACGTTTGCGAGCAGGCTCGTGATAGGTACAGACAGATTGTGACATCTGACGCGTCTTTGACCGGTCGCAGAGGTGTAGAGCACGGCACACTGGAAATGGGCGTCCTTTGACTCGTCTAGTCGACCACCTTCGTGCTGTATGAGCGCAGAAATGGTCTTGTCTGCGTCCAAGCAGCCAAATTCGAGATCGGTCACGTTGCGCTGGAAGAAATTGCCATGATGGTTTGCTACGCGCAGACCTGCCATGCCGATGTCAGCGAGTGTTCTATTTCGCAAGGTTTTCTACTGCGCACCATTTGAGCAACGTATGCGCATGGTTACCGAATAGCCTGTCTCGCGTTGAGCTATGCGCAGAACCTGCGCGCGTAATCTTGGACCATCTCTGACAGGATCAAATCGAGTGAAGAATTGCAGATCACCGCCCGTCAAGCCCGGCAGTACGCTGAGCGTAGCCACATCGATGTACTGACTAGGAAACAAGAAGAGGTTGATGCCGATTCCGCAATCTGCGCATTCTTCGCCGATCTGGCGATACCAAGGATCCTGAGGCGAGAAGAGCGCCTTCTCTTTGTCTGTTCCGTAGAGCTTCTGATCTTCTCTCGTCTTGAGAGCGCCGGGTCCGACTGTCGGCAAGATAGTTTGGAAGAGGGTGACTTGACCGCCAAAGCTCTTCAAGGCATGCAAGCTTGCTTGTATAGGTGCTCCTATCGCTGCCTCTACTGTTGCGGTCTGTGCGAATAGATCCGGTAAACTGTCGAGCAGGGCCGTGATGGCAGGACGTGATGCTTCCGGATCGACAAAGAAGCCTTGGTTGAGCGGCATAAAGATGTCATCGATGTCCGGCACGACGAGCATCTGAGGTTGTTCCAGTCCTTCCAACAAGTTGTAGAATTGTACTGCTCTGTCGAAAGTCATGATGGCTATCCTTGTGCCTGGCGCTAGACTCGTCTGCGCAGCTGCTTGTTGTTGATCAGCCGTGACCTCTCCATCCTCAGCGGCTCGCCCGTAAAACATCATCTTCAATGCTTCAGCTACTTCTCTGACCATTCCTGTCTTCATCGCATTCCAGCTGACGTCGATGGCAAAGATCATACGAATCGGTTCTGGTTGTCGTGGCGGCAGATCTTCGCTTGGCGCACCATTCTGTACCCAGTATTCTCTTGGTGCTACAAAGTCGATTGACCCTCTTGCTAGCTCTGCTCTCTCGTCTTGATCGACCCTCCGTCCAGACATGTCAAGATGAGCAAAGTATTCGGGCGGCACTGTCCATAGCAGAAGGTGAGCATGACGGAGACTGACTAGATGGAGTGCACTGACCAACGGTGGGAGCGCCGCAGAGGTTGCAGATGTACTTCCCGCCGCCTTCGATGAAGACACACCACGGGTTGATGTATCCGCGGCAGCCACTACATCTCGGAGGCCCTACTTCGCCAAAATCGACGAGGGGAACCTCGCCTTCTTCCACCTTCAAGCGCGCAAAGGGCTGCAAGACCATAGCTAATGGCATCTGAGCTGATTGAGCAATGTCGTCCGAGCTCGGAATTGAGTAGGTCGTCAGGCGCAGGAAACGAGGATTGCAGTTCCCTTGATCGATCGCGAGGAAATCTGTGCTGGAGAGAGGGACAGCTCCCCTGCCGGCAGTCAAGAAAGGCTCCTGTTCGAACAAGCGCTGATCTGCCGCTTGTACCGCTACGGGCGACGGTATCGAATTTGGATCGATCCGCGTTCTCGGACCGTTCAATCTCTGGCCTGCGGAATGCGGCGGCTGAGGTATCTGGGGCTGCAGCGGATCTTCCTGCTGCTGGTACACCGGCTCTTCATGCTGCATCGCCATGCCGGTCGGTTGCGGCCCGGGCGGCGGAGCGTTCGCGTAAGGGTGCTGCATGGACTGATTTGCGACAGGCGGTTGATGGACGGGCTGTTGCTGGAATTGCTGCTGTTGATATTGCTGCTGCTGTTGCTGCATCTGCTGTTGTCTCAGTTGTTGCTCAAAAGCTTGCTGACCGTATTGTTGTTGCGGCTCGGCTTGATCCTCTTGGACATGATAGGCTCTCTGAGATCGTTTAGTGCGCGCAGGTCCAGCCAACATATCATTCGCCTGTCCATTGGCTTTGTCAAGCCCGATACATAGCTTCATCCCATATCACGCACCGGATATTGTTGAGGTTCAGAAGTCGAAGCTATGCTCGTTTGTGCCATTGCGTTTGAAAGCTGCTGATTGACCACGTTGGCGCCATACAGCGGCTGCTGCACAGGCGACGGAGAGCGTGCTTGTACATGCTGGGGCGCGCCGAGGAAAGCGTTCTGACCTGGCTGAGCCGGGTAGCTAGGTTGCCTTGCGTTCATACCGTTCGACTGAGGTACACCCTGTGGAGGACGTGGAGGCTGTTGCTGTGTCCCCGTGGCACTCTGTGATGGCTGCATGGGCATGCCAGGTCGTTGCTGAGCCTGCATGGGCCGTTGCTGATTCTGGCTGGGAGGTCGAAAGGCCTGCTGGCCGGGCGCGAGTGACGGAGTAGCTTGCCGTTGCTGTGGCTGTCCTCTATTTCCTGGCGGCGGACTGACAACGCCCTGCGGTGGAGACATGGCTCCGTGACGCTGAGCATGCTGCCTCTGCCAGTCCT
The DNA here is from genome assembly GCF_000708205.1 of Mixia osmundae IAM 14324. Lineage (NCBI taxonomy): Eukaryota > Fungi > Basidiomycota > Mixiomycetes > Mixiales > Mixiaceae > Mixia > Mixia osmundae. The sequence continues at coordinate 734,692 of NW_014575560.1, read as the reverse complement.
GTTGCGCCATCGTCGCCTACAGAGGCTTCGACTTGGGTGTTTGCTGCTTGTGACGATGCGCGCAGACGACGACGCGGCGAGAAGCGAGTGACACGTCGCACGCTGCCAACCGGCATCACCCTGGCGTTGCCTGATGAGTCTCGAGTGTGCAGCTTGTGCTAGGCTGGCCAGCAGAGCTACTCGAAGTATCACCAGATCCGTGTCGAGCATCGCCCAAGGGTCAAGCCGGTTGACGCCCTTTAGCTCTCAGTTGCCGCGCTTTGCATCGACAGCACCCGAGCAAAGACCATGGCTAGACGTGCACAAGCTACGACGTGATGCACTAGCGCAACCTCGCCCTCGTCGGATAGACCGCTCTCGTTTCACCACCATTGCGCCCGTCGTTCCTGCTAACCTGCACGGAAAGTCGACATCAACCGAGGATGTGCGCCTTGTGGCGGCGGATCGAGTGTCAGAGGACACTAGCACGAGCGATGCCGAGGCGAGAGACTCACTGTCCGTGTTCCAAGGCATCAAGCTGCCAGAGAGCAGCCTCGGACCCACCACGGCGATAGTATACAGGCCAATACGATCGCACTCTTTGCCAGAGCTCATACAGCTCTACAAGGGACTGACCAAGGCCAAGCTATCTGCTCTCATCACCCTCACGACCATGGCTGGCTATGCCATGTGTCCATTAGATCCCGGAGCGACCCATGCAGCCATGGAGACGTTCCTGACAGATACGCTCGCCCATCTGCCCATCGATATGGACCAGCTGGCATTAGCAGCTACAGCTTCGTCCGGCGGATCCCAACTATCGCTGCCCATCTTGTTGACTGCCAGTGTGGGTACAGCTCTCTGTTGCGCTTCTGCCAATACGTTCAACCAGCTTGTCGAAGTGCCTTACGATGCCCAGATGGCCCGCACACGCAACCGCGTTCTCGTCCGACGGCAGGTGACGCCCTTACACGCCTTCACGTTTGCTTCCTCGACTGCTCTGGCCGGCGTGGGCATGCTCTATCACTTTGTCAACCCTTTGACTGCATCGATCGGCTTGGCGAACATCATCTTGTATTCGTTCATCTACACGCCTCTCAAACGAGTGACGATCTTCAATACGTGGATCGGTGCAGTCGTAGGTGCTTTGCCGCCTCTGATGGGCTGGGCAGCATGTACGAATACGCTCGACCTCCTCACCCAGCCCGGTGCTTGGCTGCTCGCCCTGCTCGTCTTTGCGTGGCAATTCCCTCACTTCAACTCGCTCGCGTGGAACCTTCGAGCAGACTATGCGAAAGCAGGCTACAGGATGATGTCTGTCACCAATCCGGCTCTCAATGCGAGGGTCGCTCTGCGATATAGCATCGCATGCGTGCCCATCTGTCTCGGCTTACCCTACCTCGGGCTGACGAGTGCAGTCTTTGGCTACATGTCCTTCTTGCCGAACGGCTTGCTGATCTGGACGAGCTATCGCTTCTGGCGAAGAGTCAACGATCAGACTGCGCGAGAGCTCTTCTGGGCGTCGCTCGTCCACCTTCCTGCGCTATTGATCCTTATGATGCTGTGCAAACAAGGGAGCTCCGCGCAGACAGAGGAGTGAGCTGCAGCTGTCTCACTGCGGTATCTCACTGACGCTTGCGCAGATCATCATCAGTCTCGAGGAAGGACGCAGAGACCCCGAGTGTAGAGGCGTTAGAGTAGTCTAGCAATGTAGAGAAGCTGTTGATGCCTGATGCAAAGTAGTACAAACGGGGCTACGGATGTACAGGACACGTCGAACGTTTACAATTGCGCGCTGGGAGGGAGATCGCTCTACTTGAGGTTCAGATCGACCTGATACGACCACCGGCCCTCTGCCGATCCTTTTGCACTGGCTCTGTCATGTCAGCGTAATGCCAACTGAGTCAAGCAAGAAGACTGACGTGTCATCGAGCATGATCTCGTGACGTTTCTTGACATAGACCGTCTTGTCTGTGGTCTTCTGTCTGAGCTCGGGAATGGTTTGGGGCTCGATCGGCTTCTCGAGCAGCTCCGAAAGTTCTTCCACTGCTCGCTCCAGATCGCTCTGAAGGTCTTCGAAGATATGCGTGATGTTGTTGCGGGCGAGATAGAACCTATTTGCGAAGATGCATCAGCAATGTCAGCGCAAGGAGAGCCGGCCAAAGACGAACGCCATTGCATATGACCATTTGAGCGTCATACGGCATTCAGACAGGGTGTCGACAGCCTGTTTGAGGAATTGCACTTCGATCCAGGTGAGCGAAGTCGTCTTTTGCATCTCCTCCATCTTGCGTTCGATGCGTGCATAGACTTCCTTCTCGAGCTTTGCACTCTGCTCGTGATTGTTGAAGCGATTGAAGTACTGCACGCGACGGAGAGGATCAGCCTTGCCTGGGGAAAGCAGCCGAGCTAGTGTGAACACACATGCAGGTAACGTTCGAGCGATTGGCGATTCTTGCTGACCGCATCCTTGGTGGTATCGTCCTTCTCTTGGAAGCGGGAGCAATTGTACCATGATGTGCCATGAAGAGTCCAGTCACCCATGCAGACCCAGCAGAACTCATGTCGACATTTCTTGCAAGTCATGTGCTGCTCACATGCTCAGTCAAGCTTTATGGATCAGATGAGAGGATGATCTCACATTGCAACCGCCATTCTTCTCAATCGTCGCCTGGCACTTGGTGCACTCTTTCGTGTTGACGGCGAGCCAATTGCACGTTTCCGAGTCGTCCTCACATTTCTTCAGCCAGCGTTTGATGAGAGGACAGCAGCATGGCTGATGGTCCTCATCTCGTCCGCAGCCGAAGCAGAATCGATTGCCGCATCTGCAGGTGACGGATGGGACGACGGTGTCGAGCACTTTGCTCGGTACGTGACATTCGATAGCGTACTCGCAATTGGGGGCGGGACACCATCTGAGTGAGGAGCTTTCCTCGACATAGGATCGGTTGAGCAATCGCTTGTACCTGTTTCCACAGGCTGACATCTGAGCACTGTCACGTGCTCACGAAGAGAGCATGACGGACCTCTCTGCGTTCTGAGCGTCAACGAGAAGTGCGACTGTGTTTTCGTCAACGGCGGTCTTGCAGCTCGACTGCATGCACTGGATCCTCTTTGATTCGCCCTCACTGTGAGATCGCGAAGCTTGAGTATCATCAGCTGAAGACACGATAGTGACCTTACTTGATCTTGGAGATGAGATAGCAGGCGTAGCAGTCGCGACAGAATCGGTGGTTGCAGGACAGGGCGATCGTCTCCTTCGAGCTGTCATCGTCATAGCAGATTTCGCAGACGAAGCCTCGGATACGCTTGGGACGCGGCTGACGTCCGACTTCGAGACCGGCTTCGATGTTGCATTTCTCGGGCGATTCCATGTAGCGTTCGATGAGCTTGTCCTTGTTCCAGCCCCACTGCCTGAGCAGGATCGATGCTTCGGTGGGCTATATACCAGGGCATCATCAGCATGTCTCGAAGACATTAACGAGGCTGATCTACCTTTATGGCTAGAATGCTCGCAACGCTCTCTGCGATCTCGGACTGGGCGCGTTCGATATCCTGGATGGAGAGGATCTTAAAGTCGACTTGCCAAGAGGGACCTTCGCCCTTGTCGATCGTCTGTGCCACGCCACCGAATCCATCGTCCCCTTCGTCCACCGAAGATCCGTCGTCTGTTCGCGGCCGAGGTCATGAGAGGATTCCAAGCGAGATGAGGGCATGAAAAGGAACTGACCATAATCGACAACTGAACCCTCCTCATCGTCATCCATCATGAAGTCTTCCTCATCTACTGGCGAGTCCAACCCGTCCGAGCCACTGGCAGACATCTTCGAGTCAATGATGTGCCGCTAGATCGGATTTGAGGTGTTTGAGGCGACAGGCTCAGTTGGGCCTGTCTTGCAGGCTTAGGCACCGCAAAGGGGACCGTCGAGGACAGCTGGCGTAGCGAGTGGAGCTCAGCTCGCTCGAATCTCGCACAGCTCTGATTGAGCGTCCCTGGACGAGGCGTAGGCGTCGACGGGTTCCTGATAGCCGAGCTGAGGCCTCGTCGTGCTCTCCCGGGGCGAAACCTGGTGTCTCGCTCGCTGGGCTATCTACACAGACGTACGTATACGAGACTGGTCTTACAGAGCTGATGCGCCTCGACCAATGAAGATGCAGTCAGGCAGTTTTGCCGCCGCCGGCTCACTCAGCGTGGTCGAACGCGACTTGCACGTCACTCGCGCCGAAGGCAGCGGGCTGCCAGACAGTTCCGCCGATCCAGACGCATAAGTATGAGATGAATGACGCCATCGACAATAAGGGCGCAGTCTCTACGACTGCATCTACCGACACGGTCCCTCTTCATAACAACCAAAAGGCGTCTAAATTGCTTCAGCTACTCAGAGATCGTCCATTGCTCGCATCAGGCTCGGCTGCTTTTGATCGCTTGTTCGTTGCACCCGGTGGCCTAAGCGGCAGGCCTGTCATCGAGCTGGTCGGTCCACCGGGAGAGGGGAAGAGCAGAATCGCGCTCTCTATCGCTCTGCAGCGCTGTAAATCGGATTGCCAGACGAACCAGGTTGTTATCATTGACACAGAAGGCGCACTGACTCCTTCCGTCATCTTCTCTGCTGCACTTGCTCTTGCAAATGGCCATCGAGGTCGGCATCTGATCGCTTCACCGGCTGTGCAATGATTGACGCGCCAGGCTTTTGCAGAGGAAGCCATAAGCTGGACCAATCGCATCCATCTCTTGCGCTGTTTCGAGCGAGACCATTTCATTGCTACACTGCTCAACTTGTCCAACTGGCTCAAGCAGAACACCCAAGTCGGACTCGTCATCATCGATTCCGTCTCGGCTCCCCTGCGATTGAACATGTTCCCCACACTACCGGGTCTGGCCACCTCGAAACAGACCGACGAGGCTTCGCCCGCTGCTCAGCGTCATGCTCTCATGAGCTTGGTCTCACGTACACTAGCCCAGTTGACGACAAGTCAGGTCCAAGTCGTTGCGACGGCGCAGATGAAGAATCTCATTGCAGAATTTGACGGTATAAGGGACAAGATGAAAGACACAGCGACGCTCGTTCCACAGGCTGGCGAAGCCTGGCATCCACCCCAAGGTCTGGAGAGAATTGTCATCTTTGGACTTCACGACGGAACGAGATGTGCTCAGAACATGGGTACTGGCGTTCGAGTGACATATGAGACTACACGTTATGGCATCAGGTGAACAATAGAGCGTGGCAGCACAACAGATGACAACACTGAAGGACAGTATGAGGATGCTCAGCGGGACAGCTGTAGCGTCGTACGCGGTGGCGAAGGCGATAGATTGATTGCCGTCATCGAGATGGGCGAAGACATATTGCTGCCGAATCGTCTCAAGCTCGCACTCCTCCGGACTGGCGAAGCGGTGGGCGAAGTCCGCTTGTCGTCTTCGATCGAAGGAGGAGCTTCGGCAGCCGTGCGAGAATTCGATCGACATCGAGCTATCCATGAAGGTAAGCCATGGGTCGATACGCTCGAATCTCGTCCGTGACTAAATGTAAAATTCCGCCAGACGTTCGCCGGATTGTCGCAAGCTGCACAATCTGAAAAGTATTCAGTCTTGTCGCCTGAGATGTCTGTCGAAGTAGGCGCAGAGCTCTCGCCGCAGGAAGAGCGCCTGCTCTGCATTGCAAACGAACTTGCTTGCGTTTCCGAACGCTCAGAGGGTGTAAGAGCAGATGCAGAAGTCGACAGAGAGACCTGAGAGTGTTTTGCAGCCAGGTGTCTCGGCGGGGACCGTCTCCGTGGACAATCGCGATCCGAATCGTCTGGAGGTGGTCTGAAAGGCGGCACGACGCGTAGAGCGGCAAGATCGGACCAATTCGTCGTCTCGAAGAACGCATGCTTCTTGATATCGGCTGCGCCTGTGATCGATCCCAGACGATCCGCTGGATCTCTTGTGATGAGTGAATGGAGCAGATCGGTGGCTTCCGCGCTCAGTCCGGCTCTTGCGGGCAGTTTGAGCTCGCAGGCCATGATCAGCTCATACTTTTGCATCCCTGCACGATACGTCAGTCTGAGCCAGACGCAAGAGTAGAGGTACGCACTTGACTCGGCATAGAAGGGTGTATAGCCAAGCAGAGCCTCGTGGACAAAGACGCCGAACGCATAGAAGTCGACTGAGCGAGAATATCCGCGCTCGTCGAGGAGCATCTCCGGCGCGAGATAGTCTGCCGTTCCACAGAACGTCCTTGTCAATTCTGTGAGGCAAGTCTGATGAGCGAGATTGAGGTCTATGATGAGCAAGACATACCACCGGGAGCAATATCAGGTTTACTGAGACCAAAGTCACAAAGCGAAAGATGTCCGCTGGCGTCAAGCAGAATGTTTTCCGGCTTGAGATCTCTGTAGCAAATGCTCCGGTTGTGGAGATATTCTAGCGCGAGCAGGATCTCGCCAGCGTAGAATCTGACTCTTTCCTCGGTGAACCTGCCACCCTCTTGGGCGAGGTAGCGAAATAGTTCGCCGCCCGCTTTGTAGTCCATGATGAAGAAGAGCTGAGATTCTGACTGGAATGAGAACTTGAGGCCGACGAGGAAAGGCGAATCGATTGTACGCTGCAGTACTTTTCGTTCGGCCAAGACGTGCTCGATTGATTTTGAAGCAGCGATAGAGTCTTTTGAGAGCACTTTCATTGCATACATTCGCCCGGAATCGCGTTTCCTGACCCGATAGACTTGCCCAAAGGAGCCCTCGCCGATGCGCTGCCACCACACCCATCAGTACAGGCCAGTAGGGGACGTTTGCTCTGGCTGACCCTCAAGATATCGAAATCGTCCGCGCAGAGGCGACGCGAGGATTCTGACTCGTCAGACTCCATCTTAACGTAGATTTCGCCGAGCTTATGGTGAGGATCGCGAGTCCGCAGTCCGACCCATTGGTCGACATGATGAGTAGCGTCGAGTTCGGCCATCCCGATCAATTCGTCTGTTGCTCCTCTATCTCTCACTTGTATCCTGACTATCCTGTTTGCTCTCGTCTCGTGCACAATATCGAAGCTCTCGTCGTGCTGCCACTCGTAGTAACGTTTGAATGTGCTGTGCGTTATGCAGTCTGGCCCCGCGCCTTCTTGCTGCGCGTATGTGACAAAACAGTAGGGCCGGAGTGGCGTGTGACCGTCTGGGAATGCGAGCTCGCGAGCGGCAGGTACAGATACTCTCAGTGTGCGCCTCCGTCGATGTTCCCTGTCCCAAGCGGGCGAGGATGGGAAGGTTTGTAGCAAGGGTTGGGTGAATAGGGTGCTTGAGGTCGCTATTGGCCAACGCGAAGTAGATTGGGTCGAATCGCGCGAGCTTGAGCGTCTGTCGTCCGCTGATTGGGTATGACTGATTGATCTGATGAATGTCTTTGAGCTCTTGGATGTTGTGACAGGCTGGATGCGGTCTCGTGTGACCCGTCGGTTGGGCGATGCAGCGATAGATTGCTTGTGCGTCGACGATGAGGCTACAGGCTGCTCCTCTCGTTGTCTACAAGGGCTGCCATGGGGAACATCTGCCTGCGCGAGGCTCTGAGGCGGTCTCTGATCGATCTGAAGTGAAGTCAACAAGGTCGCGGCAACGGTGTCCGCATGAGCTTGCTCGCTTGTCGTGACGGCAGGATGGACGAGGTGAGGTGGTGTAGCGGATGCGGATGAGACCAAGTCAGATGTCATACGCTCCCATGCACTTGACGTTGCTTCAGGGCGTGCCCGTCTGACTGCTTGGCTGGACTCGCCCGTCGCCCGTCGCGCCCAACGTACGTACGACTTGCTGCTCACTGCAGCCAAAGTCCAGCGGCTGAGCAGCTACTGAACCTCCTCAGACCGAGCCCAAGCAGCTGCACTCCTTGCGCAGTAGACGGACGAACGGCGACAGGCTTGCTGCACGGTCGAGCACACCTCTGTGGCTCTAGACCGAGCCCGTGACCCGACAAGGTTCTCGCCTCCGATCGGTGTGTGTCGAGACTTGCCGCTCAGCTCACACTCCGTCTCAAAGTCATCATGCCGCACCGCGACGAGGCAAGCAGTATACTCGTGCAACACACGAGAGGTCTGATGAGACCGTGCAGCCCGAGAGATTGGTGCGAGGGGGTGCTGCTGAATTCAAATGGTCCGACGTTGCTGCTTCCGAGCACAGAGAGAATTATCTCGGTCATTCGGTCAAGTCCGTGCTCTGTCTGTCAACTTGCTCTGATGAGCTCACACACGGCCTCGCAGCGCACCGGCCGGTCGGTGGCAGAAGAACAAGGTACGCCTCGCTGACTGACTGACTGTGCTGCTTTTCTCATTCCTGCGAACCGCAAAGGACGTACACTGGTACAACAGAGACAAGGCGACCACTCAAGCCGAACGGGATGAGGAGATCAGGCAGGTCAAGCAAGCAGAGGAAGATGCACTTGCCGCTGCCTTGTGCGTGTATCATTCATTCCCATACGCGCCAATATTCACAGAGGAGGAGCAGAGGATTCCGACCTATTACTTCCTCGGCCAATGCGATACCCGTCACTGCACCCAAAGCGAGTGCCGAGACGGGCGAGAGCGAAGAGGAACGGAAAGCGCGCAAGGAAGCCCGGAGGGCAGAGAAAGAGCAACGACGGGCAGACAAAGAGGATCGTCGTGCGAACAGACGTGCTACCGATCGAAGACGATATGATAGTCGTAGCCCGCCCCGGAGATATGATGATGACCGTCGGAGAGATGATCGTAGCTCGAGACGAAGGAGCAGGTCACGATCGCCTGAGCGATCGAGGAGGAGGACACGCTCGCCAAGAGAACGCTACTGATCCTGTCTCTTCGCGTGTTGTTGTATCTGATGCATTGAAACGGTTCAACCCAACACACGGGAGAGCTTCTGCAAGCCATTGAGGAGCGAATCGCCCTGCTTGAGCGCTGCCTCGTAGTGCGCATTCTTCGTGTCCGAGCGAGTCGTCTCGACGACTCCGTTGACTTTGTCGATCGAAGCTCTCAGTCGACCTGCAGCAATGTATCTTGCGAGATCTCTGTACCGGCCATCAGCTTGACCAAGGTCTGACACAGCAGGGCGCGTACGCATCGAGAAAGTCTTCGGAAAGATTGAACGCTTTGCTGAGGTTCTGTAGCGTGACGGAGCGATAGCTTTCGAGCAGCTGCGCATAAGCCTTCAGACGTAACTCGCGGACGTAGTAGCGCGTGTGAAGGTAGAGGATCCGCGAGGTCTTGAGATGATGTTGCTCGACATCGGCTGTATCCCTTGACAAATGAGCCATCACAAAGAGAGGCTGTGCCATCGTGACATACCGAGAGATTGGAAGAATTGGGCGTAGTCGCAATCGTGCAGAGAACTTGCGAGATATCGCAAGTGGGGCGACTCGGGCAAGACCTGTATCACTTCGGGTGCATCGATAATCTGTGCAAGTACGATGCAGCAGCTGCACACAAGTGATCAAAGCAAAGCGGACGAACCTTTTTCTTGAGATCTTTACGGTCGAGCGTAAGTACGCCGACGATGATGCACAGTCGCACAAAGTCGTCGAGTGACATGAGCTCTACTGCGCCAAACGTCGACAAGGTATCGATGAGAAGCTGGCCGCCGGTCTTGAAATCGCGCAGCATGAGCAGATGAGTTCCTTCATATGCTTTCAGTCGATTCCTCCTGTCCCAATCTCCTCCTTCGTCTACGAGCCTGTCGTTCGGCCTCGTCATAAGCACTGGACAGCTTGATGGGAGGGGACGACGTACGCTTTTGCCTTGTCGATGTTGGCCTTGATGATCTTGTGGTCGGAGTGGAAGAATCCCAATCGGATCATGGCGAGCCGCATGTCGATTTTGGACCCGATGCCTGCTGTCTTTGCATACGCTGCTTCGTAGGCTTCGTTCGCTTCAGTCTGATGTCCCCCCGGCAGCGCTATCAGCGACATGAGCTGATCGAGCTCGAGTGCGACATGCCTTGTTGCCGATCTGGGCGAGATAGAGCGCTTTCGCCTTGAGTGCATCGACGACTTCCAGCTCTGCCCCGGGCACGAGCGCTTCGTCTACCTTTGCCTGCAACTTCTCTCGCTCTTCCTTGTTGGCCTTTTGCACTTCCTCCAACGAGACAGCTTGACGTAACTGGCTTGCGTAAGCGGGCAAACTGATGGGCGCAGGTGTTGTACTGCTCGAGCTGGACTCGGACGACTCGCCGAGGAGCTGTGAGAGGTAGGGACCCATGGCGTGAAGCTTGATGCCCTCTGTGAGCGTCCTGAGCGCCTCACCGTGGATCGAGTGCAGATGAGCTTGGGAGAGCACAAAGGTCGCCTGTGCGAGTGCCAGGTCGGGCACAGCGGGTAGTCCAGAGTCTGGATCGCCGCCATCTGCTGCAGGCTTGCTCGTCTGGCTCGTGCTTGCCATGACTGTCACCCTTGGATATCCGGCTCGACGGGGGCTGCGGCTGGCAGCTGGCAGACCGGCCGACGCGTCAAAAGTGCCAGCCAAAGCGCCAAATTGCCAAAGTCGGACAGGCTGCGCTCGCTTTGGCAGGCGGCACTGTCCACTGCTGCCTATCTGACAGTCTGGGATGCATCGCCGCTTGCGCTTGCACGACAGCGCGCTCAGTCCGAGCGAGTATGACGCCTACTCTGCCCTGTTGGAGGAGATTGACCTCAGGGAGTGCACATGCGAGGATATGACGGAGCTCATCGGCCAGCGCTTCCGCATCAATGCAGACCGACTCTCCGAGGCTCGTTCCACGTCCCACGACGGTTCGCTGCTCGAGCTCACAGGACGATGGCAGGTGATGGAACTGGTCGACGTTCAGGCGAGCGAGCGTGCGCAGGTGACCAACGGACTCCTTCTGGCTACTCTGCGCTTGCTAGCTCACGCGCCGACGTGCGATGTCCTCACAAAGGATCACACGTTCATACAGAGCAAGCCCCTCGTCCGGCGACCAAAGAACCCATTCCACAGACAATCCACCCCCACTCTGCCCAAAGCCTCACTCGTTCCCTCACCTGCAGATGCACGTAGCCAGCAGCGCAAATCCATAGACAGCAACCCCTTCAAGCGACAGCCTCCCCCGCTGCCCAAGAGGACCGTCAGCCATTCCGTTTCGAGCGGTTCACAGGCCGTAGACGAATCGAGCAGGCGGACTTCCATCGACATCATCTCTTCCAGCCCGGTCAGTCGACAATTCAGCAGAGCCGAATCCTCGCACAGTCATAGCTCGCTCGCGACTTCCACTTCCAGCGTTTCCTCCAGCAGCAGCAGCAGCAGCAGCAGCAGCGACGACGCAGGCGACCGAGACGATTTCCCAAGCTCGAGACTGACTGAATCGAGCCATATCGCGCCTACTGCCAGTCTGAGGAAGAATCCACCGCCACCCGTCCGGCTGCCCCGTGCTCAATCGATGGCCTACTCGCGCAATGGTTCAGATCGCAAACAGGAGACAGACACTCATTCGGCATCATCTGATCCCATCCCAAGAAGACCGCCACCCCCGCCTACACCTGCACTGGCTAAACCGACAAAGACTCTGCCAGGTCTAGCGCGATCTCGTACCGTCACTGCTCGTCCAGATCCGAACTCTCATTCCAGCACACTCCGTCGCGAGTCAATGTCCGGTTCGGTCAACTCGCTTCGACAGAATTCCGATAGTTTCAGACGCAGGATCGCATCGGAATCGACAAGAGGCGTAGAAGTGCTCAGCAAGGAGTTCGGCAGATTGGAAGAGCGATTCGGGAAGACCAAACCGACTTATCTTGCTCAGTCGAGAGAAGAGAAACGAGGTCTGGTGGCCAGGTCGCCTTCACCGCCTTCTACACTTGCTGCCAGACACACCTTTGAGCCCGAGGGAGAGGACGAAGTCGGCTGGACGCGATTAGGCTGACGTTCGACGATGCTCTCGAATGGCGCTCAAGACGTCCTTTCGGATATTGATGATGGGATCGATCTCTGGCAGACCTGTCACTCTGTGCATGGCAAGCGCTGCCAAGCTGAGATACGAATGGTAGATATCTGCCTCGCCTCCCTCGTCACGCCCTGCGCGCACAGGGCAGTACCGCGCTCACCTGAGTAATCGCCTGGCGACCGAGCAATCCCTCCTCTTCGTTCGTCTTGACAAGCTAGCAGCCAGGCCGTGTCTGCTCGTACATCGCCAACATCCTCGCCTAGGATCTGGACCGGCTATCAGTCGACACTCACTCGGACGAGAGGCGAGCTCACCTGCAAGCTGGCAGTCTGCCAGAAAGAGTAGCAAGCATCTGGCGGTTTGCCAGGTCGGCCCTCGAAGCCTGCCATACGGTCAGTCTGCCCTCTTTCAGCCAACGCCTCGCGCTGTTCCTCATCTGGCTCGACTTGGCGGCTCACACTCCACCGGATGAGACTGGCAGGATCGTCTATCTTGTGCAAGCTGTCTGCCATGGCAAGACTTGCAAGACAGCAATACGTCGTTCCGCCTTGGGGACATAGTCAGGCAAGTGCAGCTTGCGCAAGCTCCAGGAGGGCGGAGCGGACCTTGTGATTCTGCTCCCGGTACTTGGCCGAACGCGCCATCGAAGCCCTGCTTGGCCTTCAGTCTCATCTCGCTCTGTCAGACGATGCAAAGTTCTCACTCTACATCGCAGGAGATAGTGCACCAGACTATCTCGATCGATGCAAGACCAGTCGTCCAGCAGGGTAGCGATGGCGCAAGCACAGTAGCTGAACCTGACATCTCTCTCGTTCGAGCGCGGAAAAGGCGCAAAACTGCCATCTCTACCCTGACACGCTTTCACAAACGCGACTGCTCCTACTCGGTCGACGTGTGAGAGCGAAGTGTCGCCTAGCATGGCAAGAGAGAGCAAGGCAGTATAGGTCATTGCGAGATGAGACTCGTCTGATCCTGGAGCACCCCTGAAGCCGCCCGAAGAAGATTGCTGAGCGTAGATCCATGCAAGATACTCTGTTCTGCGCCGTTCCGGTAGCCGGGCGGAAGGAGATGGCTCGGAGAGAGCCCCCGAGAGGCTGAGGATACCTAGAGAGAAATATGCCAGCGACATGCGATTGCTGTCCTCGCCGATGTACTCCTGCGGGAGAAGGATGAGCGAGAAGAGCGCATGGCTGGCATGCTTGGCTGTGTGCAGCCCTGACTGTGCACCTGTCATCCAAGGCAAGCGGACAGTCGCGTCGCTTGCCTAGAGTTTGCGTCATCGTCCGACATCGACTGGCAGGCAAGATGGACAAGGATGTGCCAAAGGACTCACCGCAGGCCATGCTCAGAGAGGCAGAGAACGAAGCGGTCGCGAAACTGAAGCATGTCGAAGCTCAAGCGAGTTCGGTGATCACGAAAGTAGAAGAAGGAAAGATCGACACGATCGACTCCAACGCACGCTACTTGGCTTACCTTGCTCGATTACGACCCCTCCTCCTTCCTGCGACTCGCTACCTGGCTTATACGAGCGATGTGGGCGAAGCCTTTAGGCCCGTCGTCAATCCTACTGCCGTCAGAGCAGCCTATGGCATCTCATGGATGCGCGTCTTTCTATCGATCCTGCTCGGCCATGCGCTCAGAGCCGACATTGCAGGTACCTCGTCGGAGATGTAGCGTATGAAGGCTTCAGAGCCACAAAGGAGCGAGAGGCAAGAGCCGAGAAGAGGACCGCTCTGGACAGATTGACCGGACGAGGTATCGAGGATCTATCGGCAAGCACAGAGGTCGGCTTGCGAGTCGTCAAGAGGGCTACGTTCCAAGCTACAGCTTCGATGCTCTTTCCTGCTCTGACTATACAGTGAGCCCTGGATGGCTTTCATGCCTTGCTCCGACTGACAACGGGCGCACAGCACGACGGTGAAACAGTCTGGCCGATTGTTCAAGAACGCCAAGAGTCCTCGCGTCAGAGCTTGGGGACCCACAGTGCTAGGCTTGGCCGTCGTACCCGCGCTACCGTACATGTACGTCACGCTGCACACCAGCTCGACCGAGCTGAAGAGCCTGCCAGATTTGACGAACCGGTGGAGCATGGTGTCGACTTTATCTTCAACAAGATTGAGAAGATCGTCGTGGACAGCGCATCGAGTGCCGGCAAGAAGACAGAACTATGAGCCTCTGTATGATCTGTATTGCAACAACACGCCTTTCCCTAACTACATGCTCACCCTACGTACGTGAGCTGGTACAGTGATCATCGAGCGACTTGAGCCGAGTTGAAGCGATAGCCTCTTGACTGTATGAACTGGCTGTCGCGATCCGGGTACATACCTGCCAGTGCAAACTCGTCGTCGATGCACCATGTGAGGACGTTCATGCTCGGATCGATGACGATGATCGTCTGACACGGAATCTCTAGCCAATCTGCCTTTTCGAATGTCAATGGCTCGCTTCTGTCAGATTCCTACTACATGAGCACATGCACTCGCGCAGCAGGCAACACTGACGCTATCAAGACGATTCGTTCTCGCTTGTCCGACTTTGTCATCCTATAGTGCCCGCCTTGCTCGTATTCTTCGAATTGGCTTCCAGTACTGTAGTACAGACTAGCAGCCTCGTCGTGTCGGCTAGAGATGTATCGCGTAGCTACGACGCTCTGACCGTCGCTCACGCAGAAATTCATCAGGCTCGGTTCGGTGACGTTGGCTTCCTTTGCGAGTCTGTTGAGCGTCCAGATCGTCTCGAGCATGGCTTCTTTGAGCTTGGCATGCGGTATCGTGCCTGCATTGGGATCGATGTGGGCGTCGAGGCAATTGAGAAAGAGAGCAAAACTCCATTCGCTGTCTGTATTGCCCTGGGGCACTTCGTAATACCGATCTTTGAGCAGCATCTGGAGCGGCCGCTTGAGCTTCTGGAACTCGGCAATAGCCCCGTTATGCCTGTCGAAGCGCCCCCAGCTTGTCAGCGGCCTAGCTGACAAGAGCAATGCCACCGACATCCACAGTATCTGACCAAACTGGAAAGGATGACAGTTGTCTTCCGACAAACTGCCCGACGTGGAAGCTCTCACGTGCGCAAACACAAGACTGCTCTTGATCCTATCGGCCAGTCGGTGGAGATTCCTATTGGACCAAGCGGGCGTGATGGCTTGAAACACACAAGGAGGGTTGATACTGCTCGAAGGGGTTGGCACTTCGTCGTACCATCCTATGCCAAATCCGTCGGCATTGGTCGAGCCCGAGTCGAGACGAAGGCGGGCGTCGCTTGCTTGGGAAATGATAGAGTGACTCGGTCGCGTGATGAGGTGAGCGAGCAAGACGGGCTCGACACTCTTGAGCACGAGCAGTCTGCAATTGATCGTGCATGTCAGCAGTCGCAGCACTATGCAGAGCGAATCGCGTACCGACACATGCCCGCTCTGGAGTGGATTGGCTGCAGTTGCGCTGAGCAATTGCAACGACGCGGGAGCACATCTGTGCTTTCATCCGTATTTCAAGTAGCTCTCCTCCTCCTCCTCGCGACGACAAAACCGAAACTTGCCATCCTTTCCAGGCATCATGGTGGACTCGCCAATGAGCGCGAGCTTCACAAGCGCCGGAATCCTCAACATCGACGATCAGCGCATCAAGTCGATCAGACCTCTGATCCCTCCCCAAATTCTCGTCGAAGACTTTCCGCTCACCTTGGCAGCATGTGAGACCGTCATCAACGGTCGCAAAGGGGCAGAAGCGATCATCAAGGGAGACGATGATCGTTTATTAGTTATCGTGGGACCTTGCTCGGTACACGACGTCAAGGCAGCCTTGGAATATTGCGACTTGCTAAAAGTCTACGCTGCCGAAGCGAGACAAGATTTGCATATCCTCATGAGGTACCGTTGGATGGCATTAGCATCGTCCAGTGACTATGCTGATCGACTTCATGGCACAGAGTCTATTTTGAAAAGGTACAGTCCTTTGAAATGCCTTCGTTGCCAACGTGACTTATATACGCTCCGCAACAACTAGCCACGGACGACTGTGGGATGGAAAGGACTCATCAACGATCCACAACTCAACGGCTCTTTCCAGATCAACAAGGGCCTTCGTCTGGCGCGAGGGCTTCTGCTCGAGATCGTGCGTTGCACGTTGCCAACACGCGTCTCGTCGTTCTGACCGTCTCTCTTTGCAGGCGAGTTCTGGTTTACCCACTGCTGTGGAATTCCTAGACACAATCTCGCCGCAGTATATTGCCGATCTAGTCAGTTGGGGCGCTATTGGCGCGCGAAGTCTGTCTTGCTTTGCTTGACGCGCATCAGTCGCTGACAAGAGCCGCAGCCACCGAATCACAAGTGCATCGAGAATTAGGTCCGTCAATCGAGTTGCTGCTTAGTTCCAGACTAACGAGCGAATGGCAGCATCGGGACTGTCGACGCCTATCGGCTTCAAAAACGGCACAGACGGATCTGTCGACATTGCAGTCGACGCCATACGTGCTTCCCGAGAAGGCCACGTCTTTCTCTCCGTCAGCAAACAAGGTCTCAGCGCCATCGTCGAAACGAACGGCAATCCTTACTCTCATATCATCCTGCGTGGAGCCAATTTTGGGCCGAATTACGAGAAAGAGCACGTTGCTTCAACTGCTGCCAAACTAGCAAAGGCGGGGTTGCCCCAAAGGATCATGATCGACTGCAGTCATGGTAATAGCAAGAAGCAACATCCTCGTCAGATTATCGTGGCGGAAGACATCGTCGCTCAACTTAGCTCGCCGGAAACGGCGCAAAACATCCTGGGCGTCATGATCGAGTCCAATCTCGTTGAGGGTATGCTCGCTGTCAAGTCCTATGATCACGCGCTAATGAAGCAACGCAGGCAAGCAAAATATACCCGCAGAAGGTCCAACGGGGCTCAAATACGGACAGTCAGTCACAGACGCGTGCTTGAATTGGCAAGACACCGTCAAAGTGCTCGACAATCTCCGTCGCGGCGTCAACATTCGAAGACAGCTTCGTCAGACCAACGGCCACACGCAGGACCCAGAGGCGCTTCTAGCTAAGCATCGTCCGCAAGAGCAAGATTTCAATGATCTATCGCAGCTGAACAGATCCTGATCTTTGTGTACTACTTTGTAATGCAGCGCCTGCTTGCTGGTGTCAGATGAAGTCATCAAGCGACTCATCCAAATCATCGTAAAGTGTCTGCGGCCTCTGATCAGCAGCCGATCGAAATTGTATATCTGCTATCTGACTAACCCTGGGTCTGAAGGGCCAAGCTTGGAAAGCCTCGGTGAGATGGAGAAGATGCTCCGGCGTCATCTGACGCGGCAGCATATTGGGATCGTACACATGGCCAGCAGCTATCATCTTTTGCTCGAGTATACCAGCGCCCGCCGCAATCGAGCTGTGATCTCTTCAGCCTGACCCGCATGCAGCAACGAAATAGCATACGGCAATGACTTTGTCCAAGGGGTATTGATCGTCGAGAACAATCTTCTGGCGATATATTCGTATGCCTCCCATACTCCTTCTGATGTTATAAGCGGTTCTTTGAGAGGTCGCAGGATTGCAGCGGCATGTTCTGGACTGTCGGCTGTATCTGATAGCACAGCGCGACCGCGAACGGCCAAGCCTGGCTTCAAGAGCGTTGGCTTCTCGACGGAGCAGATACACCTCAGCTGAGCTGCCAATTTGTGGTAATTTGGATCTCCAGGTTTCGCTTCCATCCTCTGACGTGTCCAAAATGTCAGCCTGGACAATCGAAGAATGAATCACAGACGGACAGAGAGCGTTGAGCTAGCAAGGAGGACGCCGATGTCGATTCGACCGTACCGATAAAGCCACATCTTGCTGACGATACAATGCAAGGCAGACGAGACGAACTTTTCGCAGTAAATGTTTACAGGCAACTGAAGTGCCACAAATACGTTTGCCGGCTCGTCTGCAAGCGCGGTTCAGTGAAGCGCAGAGCTTCAGGAATGTTTCTGACCTGATTCCCAAGGCTTGGGATCAACGTTGGCAAGCAAGCCTTGCGATTCGATGGTATCGTAGCTGTCCCAGTTCAGTGGCAGGCTTGCCTGGTGATGCCATTTGTCAAATTTTTTCGCGCCCGCCTGCTCAGCGTCAGCGTCAGCTGTAGATTGATTGTAGAGTTGAGCTACGCACGAGAAGACCAGGCTGAAAAGTCGGCATAACTTCCATTGTGATCACTTTGCGAATGACTTCGTGTGGTAGCTTTGCAATCTCTCTTGCGAGTACGCCATGGCCTGTGTGAGCTCGTCAGCTAGCTGCCGAGAGATGGATATGAGCTCGTAGCTGACCAGCGCAAGGAACAATGACGGTCAGATCGCGACGAGAGGGCAGATCCCAGATCTTTATGAGTTGTCGAGCAGCAGCCTCGTCGGCTACCTGCAGGCGTCGAGCATGGTAGAGGGGTGAACGGATCGGGCGAGCCCTGGGTTTACCACTAGCAGCTACTGGTGACGCCGCACTCGAGCTTGCCCGAGGGATGCTCTTGCGTCTAGCTGAGGAGGACGTTGTCGCCGCATTGGACTTGAGGCGTGCACCGAGCAGAGGAAAAGCGAGGTGCCGTTGGCGAGGGCTACAAGCTGCATTGCGAAGGGTCAGAGCTCTTGGTACGCTCTTGTAAGCCAGGTCGAGCCATGTCATGCACTCGAGGTCGATGACGCAATCTGAGTTGTCCCTGTCGTGGTGGTCGCCAAGATTTATTGGACGACGTCGTCGATGCCGTCACACCATCGGGGCAAAGGCACAGCCGCCAAACCTCACAGAGTTGCGAGACAGTCCAAGGGCAAGGAGAGAGACAGGACGAGCTACAACACCGATTCGCAAGGCTCACTCTTGCCCCAAAGAGACGATCAAGGTACCTCATCCTACTGATCTGCTGATCTTGCTCACGCATGACGCACAGATGGTACGACACATAGTCTAGAGACAAGACCCAACTCATGCAAAGGCATCGCAGGAGAAGAGGAAGACGATCATGCAATCAGACGGCCAGCCTTTCCCATCGCCATGTGGGTCCGTTCTCGTCTTTCAGCGACGATAGCAGAGCTCAGTAGGCGTCCGCAGGACTTTGATCATTGTGATCCTCGAAAGTGCTCTGGCAAGAAGCTCGCTCGACTAGGCCTGATGCGCGAGCTCAGACTCGGCCAAAGATTCCACGGCATCGTCATGAGGCACGCGACGTGCGCTTTGGCCAGATCACGAAGCTGACGTACTGGGGCAGTCCCAAGGGCACTCGACCTGTATCACCTGCAGATAGAGATATCGTGATCGAGTCTGGCGTCGCTGTCGTCGAGTGCTCCTGGGCACGCCTCGATGAGATACCGTTTGGCAAGATCAGGTCGCCTCATGAGCGCTTATGTCAGTGTGGCCGCTGGTGGCCGTGCGCAGGCTGACACTGTCCCCAGTGCCGTATCTGATCGCCGCTAATCCTGTCAATTATGGCAAGCGTACGCTGCTCGCAGATCCGTGCTCAGGACGGTAATTGACACGAGCGTGCAGCTTTCAAATTGACCTGCCTCGAGGCGATAGCGGCAGCGCTGTACATTGTCGACTGTGTAGACGAAGCCGAGCTCTTGTTGAGCAAGTTCAGCTGGGGCCATTCGTTCTTCGAGATCAATGGGTAAGTCGTCAAAAGCTCCTGCTGCAGATGAATGACGAGACAGAACAGTCCGCTACTGCTACGATACAAGACATGTCGTTCGGCAGACGAGATCAGTGCCATGCAAGAGAATATCACGAGCGAGATAGAAGCAGAGGCAGCGCAGCGAAGTCAGTCGTCTGTTCTGTCATCACCCCGTCTCTGGTGCTCATGCAAGGTTGCAGAGTCAGAAAACGGTCAAGTCGGGCTAGAGGACGATCTGCTCGTTGCGAACCCTAATCATGCTGCTTCGGCATGGCGACCACATCGCGAGCTCGATCTCGACTCTAGCGATTCAGATCAGTCGGATAGCCGTGAAGAACCCCAAAGCATGGAACAACTTCATCCAGAAGAAACTGTGGACACGCTCGGGAACACGGTCTAGGCTTTTCAGACGCGCCTCTATTGACATTGTCGCTTTGCCGATCGGCTCAAATTCAGATGTCAATCACCCTCCCGCGTGTTTGCTGCGCCTTGTTTGCTTGGCTTGGGATTTGGAGTGACGCACTGTGTGAATTGCTGTGTTGGTCGCCATCATCGTCGAGGCTAGCGCAGAGCTAGCAAGGGCCCGTGCGTAGAGGAAACGCGTGTTGAGGGTCAGCAACAGAGCTTTGCGTTCCTTTGACCCGAAACAGGGGAGACAGCGGCTGGGCCCCTCACCATTCTGGTTCGCTCTACTGCCACCCGGTGACGACGTCCTGCCTGACGATCGTCTGCTCCAGTGACGCTCACATTGACTGTCATTACGCTCAGCAAGACTTCAAGACCAGTCTACATTGGTTTGGGACAGCCAAGCACAGCATCGGCGACTTTTTCAGGCCTTTGTTGGTGCTGCTCGTCTTTCGACCTCTGCTGTCGTCTGACTGCAATTTGCTGCAGCATCGATAAGGCAAGATGAGTGCAGACGGCGCCAACGTCAACAAGTATGTGTCGGGCCTGCATTTCACAGCCTTGGCTTACGTCGCTCCTTGCACAGGTCGACTCAGACATTCACGACCGCGCTCGTCAGTCTTTGCAAGCTGTACAGGCGCACATGGCTGATGATTGACATTGTCAGGTACTCAATGCGGCCGTCGCAGCAGTCGAAATCGGCATCTTTGCCGTCATCCATGCTCGCTTCAAGAAGATCTATCGTCCTCGAACGTACTTGCCCCTGCCGTCCAAGCGAACGACGACAACTTTGGCCGACAGTCCCATAGGATGGATCATGGCCGTCATCAAGGCAGATCCCAAGCAGATCATTCATCATAACGGGCTCGACGCGTACATGTTCGTGCGCTTCCTGCGCATGATGCTCTGGATCTTCGTACCCGCCTGGATTCTCACCTGGGTCATCCTCTTGCCCGTCAATGCTGCCAACTCGGGCGGCACCCAGCAAGGCATCAACAAGCTCACCTTTGGCAATATCGGCCTTGGTGCGCAAAACCGATACGCTGCTCATTTGATCATTCTCTATATCATTACCTGTAAGCTTCGCCACAACTTTCAGCGGTTCGCTGCGCTGACACACTGTGATGTCCAGTCTGGATCTTCTATCTGATCAAACAAGAGCTCGCTGCCTTTATCCCCCTGCGCCAAGAATTCCTTACATCTGCAGATCACAAGCGATTGGCCATGTCGCGCACCGTTCTGCTTACCGGCATTCCCAATGAGATGCTCACCGTCGAGAAGCTCACTCAAGTCTGTAGCTACCTGCCCGGCGGCGTCAAGCAGATCTGGATCAATCGCGATCTCAAGGAACTGCCGGATTTCTATGATCGTCGTCAGAAAGCCTGCCAGAAGCTCGAAGCGGCAGAGACGAAGCTCTGTAAGCTTGCTGTGCAGAACAAGACGAAGCAGGAGAAGAAAGCAGCAAAGGCTGCCAAGAAGTCTGGCGAGCCTGCACCCTCGAATGGCTCCGAATCTCACCCGATGACCAACATGAACGCTGATGTGGAAGCGGACGCATCGATGGCCGCCAAATACGTCGAGCAGAAGCAGAGACCGACGTGCCGACCTAATTCGAAAATCCCTTGCTTCGGCGAGAAGAAAGACACCATCGAATGGGCCCGCGAAGAAATTGAGCTCTGTGAACGCGAACTCAGCGAGCGTCGTCCGCATTGGGATGACTTCACGCCGAAATCGTCGGCATTCATCCAGTTCAACTCGCAGATGGCAGCTCATTTCTTCGCCCAATGCTTGGCTCACGAACTGCCGTTGCGTATGGCGGGACGTCACATCGAAGTCGACCGCGAAGATGTCATCTGGTCCACACTCAACATGAATCCATACGAGCAGAAGATCCGCTACGTTCTCTCGTGGACGATGACGATCGGTCTCATCATCCTCTGGGCTATCCCCGTTGCTTTCGTATCTGCCATCTCAAATGTCAGCCAGCTCTGTCAGAAGGCATCCTGGCTCAGTTGGCTTTGCTCGCTGCCCGTCCCTATCAATGGCATTATTCAAGGCATCCTTCCACCAGTAGCTTTGGCTGTTCTGTTCATGCTGCTGCCGATCGTCCTGCGATTCTTTGCCATCTTCGAAGGCATTCCCCTCCACTCGCTCGTTGAGGTATCTCTCATGAAGCGCTACTTCATGTTCCTTGTCATCCACGGTGTATGCTAGCTTCCAGATACGTATACATCAGCAGCTGACAGGTAGTACAGTTCCTCGTCGTCACAGTTGCGTCTGGCTTGATCAACGCACTGCCGTCTCTCGGCAGCAATCCCGGCGGTGTCGTGTCTCTGCTTGCCAATAAGTACGTTCGCGGGCCTTGATATGTGCTCGGAGATTCATCGTGCCTTTTGCGTAGGCTCCCCGGCGCCAGCGTCTTCTTCTTGACTTATATCGTGCGTCTGCAATATCCACGCAAGCGCAACCGCTGACTTTGGCGCAGGTCACTACAACGCTCTCTGGCGCAGCAGGCGCGCTATTGCAGATCGTTCCCTTGATCCTCTACTATGTCAAGGTCAAGTTCCTCGCCTCGACCCCGCGCAGCGTCTACGGTCTGCAATACTCGATGGGCAGCGTTCAGTTCGGCACGCTTTGGCCAAATCAATCGCTCCTCATGGTCATCGCGCTCGCCTACTCGATCATCGCTCCCCTCGTTAATGGCTTTATATCCCTCGGTTTCGCGTTCACCTGGTTTGTCTTCAGTCAGTGTCGCTTGCTTTTCTCGCTTCAATACATCTGACATGCCGAGCAGAGTACCTATTCATCTGGGTTTACGACATGCCGAACCACATGGAGACGGGCGGCCGCTACTTCCCTCTCGCTATCCATCACATCTTCGTTGGCGTACGCTCATCGTCAATTCCTACTGGCTCGCTGCTGACGCGCTCTGCAGCTTTACATCGAAGAGCTCTGCCTTACAGGCTTGTGGTTCCTAGCACGCAATGACACTGGCGGCGTGTCTGCAATTCCGGAAGCAATCTTTGCAATCATCCTAATCGTCATCACTGTTCTATATCACACTATCCTCTTCTCAGGCTATGGCCCGCTCATCAATTACCTGCCGCTCTCCCTAGGTGGCTCGATCGAAGAGACCGAGAAGCTCATCGCTTCAGAGACCCAACAAGGCTATTCGAGCGATACCTCGGGCAAGGCCACCGATTCCAAGCCTTCCGCATTCTCAAACGTCAATGGCGATAATAAGACAACACCGTTGCACGCCGGAGCGGAGAAGCGAAATGGCTCGATCAAGGCAGACTCCTACAAGAGCGATGCCGACGAAGAGACTACTCGAGCATTCGATCACCCTGCTGCTTGGGTCAGACAGACACCGCTCTGGATTCCTAATGACACTCTTGGCATCGGCAAAGCGGAGATCGCTGCTGCAAACAAGCTCGGTATCGCCGCTTCAAGCGAAGGCGCTACGATGGATGCCAATGGCAAGTGTCACGTCTCTCGTTCGCCTCCCGGCGAGACTTGGGAAGAAGTCGAGGAGCAGAAGCAGCCCGAGAAGGTGCGCATACCGGTGTCGTGCAATGAATTGAGCTAACACAACACCTGCAGGTTCCTAATCGATCATGAATAATATCCGCCGCTTCCTTTCTATATACGTGGTCCGCAATGTTGCAGTCTGTCAGCAATGCTATCAGTAGACACGACAATGCATTTCTCGGGTACAGCCATAGGTCTACAACAGATCTCAAACAGTCGTTAATGCGTGGATTGCTTTTCCATAGAATTTTCTGATGCTGTACTGGTCGGTGAAGCGCGGCCCCAATTTTCGTCAGTCTCGTGTGAGAGCGTGTAATCGACAATGAAGAAGGAGACAAGCACGCCGATGAGGGCCATAGGTACACATGACAACCAGATCACTCTGATTGATTTTGCGAACGCGTCCTGGACTTGTGACTTCAATGGCTCGACACTGCACGGCGATGTCAGCCTAGATCTTCCGTGAGACGCTAGACTTACAGAGTGGGGATGATGGGTATGCTTGCATACGCTAGGTCGCCTGCTGCGCCGCCGCCGTTCTGGACAAGCTGATCGAGGAACGCTTCTGGCAAAGTGACGGGCAGCCTTGAAGAAAGGACTGTCCCTCCTATGACTATGCCAATGGTCTGTCCGATGTTTCGAATGTAAGTGCTGAAGCACATTGCGTGTCCATGTAGAGAAGGCGGTAGTGGTGACATGACGGGGAATGTCACAGCGCTGTAAAGCATCCCTAGTCCTGCGCCAACGACCAATGGCAGTCCAATCCAAAGCGCCGGTCTAGCGTCGTATGAGAGTAGGTATAAGACACCTGCGCCTGTAGCTGCTAATGCCCACCCAATGACATTGAGCCACCGGTATTTGCCTTGAATCATGACGAGCAAGCCAGTAATAATTGCAAAAGGTGCGACGGTAAATGAAAGTGGGAAGATCTGGATGCCGGACCGGATAGGCGAAGATCCTTTTGCGGATTGGAAGTATACTGGAAGGTAGTAGACTAGTGCGAGCGTGATGATAGCGTGCAGAAATGTGGCCAAGAATCCAATGGCAGATGTGAGATTGCTCAGGATCTTGAATGGGACGACGGGTTCCTTGATGAAAGCTCTTTCGATGCCGATTGAGATGACGATGCCCACGAGACCGAGCACGAGCGGTAAGAGCGTCTGATATGATCGCCAAGGATACTGACCGCCGCCAAAGGTCAGGCCTACAACGAATGACGACGTCGAGGCGATGATACAAAGATTGCCGAACCAATCTACGCGCGATAGCTTTTCGCGGAATGTGCCTGCTGGTCTGCGAAGGTTCATGAAGCAGATGACTAGCAACGCAGCAAATCCGCAGATCGGTATGTTCATGTAGAAAATCCATCGCCAATTCCTTTCTGCGAGGGAGCCAGCTATGACGGGCGAGATGACTGAAGCGAGCGCCCATTCTGCTCCAAAGATGGCGAAGAAGATCCCTCGTTCGCTCAGGGGTGATAGATCGACAATGAGGATCTCGCTGATGGCGAGGATGCCACCGCCGCCGGCGCCTTGTAAAGTGCGAGCAGCGATAAGCATCGTCATGTTCTGACTCGCGCCACAGAGTGCCGACCCAGCAGCGAACAGAAAGATGGCAGTGAGATAGGCAGCTCTTCGACCGAAGATCTGAGCTAAGCCGCCCATCCACGGCTTCTCTGCATGTCAGCTCGCGAAACGCAAGAATGAAGTAGACTCACGATAAAGGCAGTGCTCGACAAAGCGTACGCAGAACCGACCCAAGTGTAGTTGTCAGACTGTAAATCTCTCACAATGGTTGGCAAAGCAGTGCTGATTGCTGTCAGATCGATGGCCGAGACAAAGACGGAGACCATAATGGACATGATGATCGCCCAGAAGCGGGCGTCTTTCTTCGTATTGACGCCCTCGACATGTGGCGTGATCTGACCGACCGCAATGGCATCGCTCGGCATGACGGAGATGATCTCTTCGTGTACGGTGCCGTCTCTGCGCTCCTCAGTGCGTATTGTCTTGATCGTCGGCGGACGACGGTGCGAGTGTGCATATTCTGAGCCTTTGAGATCAGGACTTCTTGAGCGGATGATATGATGCGGCAAGGTGATGTGGAGCGTATCGAGCGATGCTCGGGGTTCTGGCTCTTCTTGCTCCTGCACGGAAGCGAGGCCATCCGACGACAGACGATTGACGGAGGGCGGGGAGGATGAGCGCATGCTGCTCCTCGAACGACGTCGTTCTAGCATGACGGGCTTGCGTCTGAAGGAGTCCAATAAGCCCATTGCTCACGACAGTGTCCGTAGAAGATGGAGGACGAAGGGATGAAGCCTGTCTGTCTGCATGACACAAATGCAATCAATGTCTTGGGCACGGAACAAAAACCAAACTGCTCGTGATCGGAAACACGCGTTAAAACACAGCGCGCAAAGCGGCCTAGCCCAGCGCTAAGCTGCAGATCTGCGGCTCGCATAGCTTCCATTCATTAGCGTAACGTCTCGGAAACAGTTAATAGCTCTGCATCGGCAATGACTGCACCGATTGAGCAAAGGACGAGACGCCAATCTTCCCCAGACTGCCCGTTCTCGGGCTCAGAGTATATTAGGGCGACTCCCGAGTCGGCATCCTCGTTCGACGTCCTTGACCGCTCCTCCGACTCGCGCAGAGTAGCTACAGAATGTCTGCAGCGGAGATGAAGGCAGGCGATCTGCTCGCGCGTGACGCCGGATCGACCAAGGGATGTCGTCTTTATCGTCCGCTCAGTCGATTGGCTGGCATCGCGTGAGTTGCCTCGTCAAAATGTCGATTCGTATGCTCATCGAGCTCTGCGCTTTTCTGCTAGATGCTATTTTTACTACTCCGAGATCGAGATCAGTGGCCTCGAGCATTTGCCAGGCGATGGCATTCCCACCGTCGTTGCCGCAGCTCATCCTGCCCAGCACGTCGATGCTTTCCTCATCGTCGGCAGGATCCCCATCAGAGCCAGGTCATTCTTCCGTCCAATCGCACGAGACAAGGAGTTCAGAAATAAGTCTCTACTCGGTTGGTTCCTTGAATCTGGCGGCTGTCTGCCCATCATGCGCCAATCGGACTATGAAGGGCAGCAGATCGGCGCAGCCAACGCAAAGCTGAACAGCCGTCTTATCGAAGAGCTGGGCAACGGTCAAGCCATCTTGCTCAGTCCTGAGGGCAGAACGCTCTATCAGCCACATATGGCATCTCTAAAGACTGGCATCGCGAGGACGGTGTCTGACACACTCACAGCGCATCGCGATGAGCCAGATTGGAAGGTGGTCATCGCGAACGTGTCGCTCTGTTACCTGCACCGCGAACGTTTCCGTAGCAAGGTTCTGCTCCGGTTTAATGAACCTATCATCCTGACACCTCGCACACATCCTGAGCTCATATGCAATGCCGAGACGGGAAAGCTTGACGATTTCGCCGGCGTACGTGCGTTGACAGAACTCATGGGCACGCGCATCAAGGAGGGCATGCTCGACCTCGATACTTGGGACACAACTCGTCAGGCCATCATCGCGCGGTCAATCTTGCAGCCCTTGGACGCTCCGCGACCTTCCTTGTCAGACTATGTGACGCAAGCGCAAAATATCGGCCTAGCTATCATGGACGCTGACTTCTACCACGATTCCGAAAATTCGGAGAAGAGCAGTCAGACCGGCAAATCGACGCCCAGCTCACCTATCGTGCCCACACTGGGCAAGGACTCGTCGCGAATGATCATATCCTTTTCCGAAAAGTCGATCGAATCTAGCGAAGAGGGAAGAAAGTCGATGCTACCCGATCAGCTCCTTGTGCGTGCTCTCTGTCCTTGCTCGCAGCCAAGCTGATTGAGGTGCAGAACTATCTCAATCGTCTCGAGGCTTTCGGCATCAATGATCACGACCTAATGCATGTCGCCACACAGCACAGTATATGGCTCTTGCTTCAGCTGCTGGTCAGGATCATCGTCACGCCTGTCATCGGTGCATTCGCAATACCAGCAACGATCCTGCTCGCGCCGATGTTCTTGATGTGCAGCTACAGCTGCGGCAAGATGGCAAAGGGCCGACCAAACTCGGAAGGCGAAGACTGCGTGCGTTTGATGCAGTCACGCGTCAGGGTAAGCTGTCGCTGGCTACGTCTCGAACGAAGCTGACGATTGTCGCGCAGATATTGGCGGGTTTCGTGGGATTGATCGTGTCATGGTTTCTGTGCCTGATAGTCCTCGTCGTGGTCGCCGTCACAGTCGATAAAGCGCATTGGGTCTGGCCAATCCTGTTGGTCGTGCCCGTCCTGCAATTCCTCAGTATCAAAGTCATCGAATTTTTCTACGCTTCGACTCGTACAGGTCTTGTCTTCTGCTACATCCTCACATCGAGACTACGTGGTTCGTCTGCGATACCAGAAATGCAAGCTGCTCGTACACAGCTACATACACAACTCCAGGCGCTCGTCAAAGCCTCGCCCTATGCAGCAAAATGCACGACCACATCACAACCTCGAGGAAAGGTCTGGCTGCTTAGGGATGCAATCTACCGCGTAGCTATAGGCCGCCAGCCCGACTGGAGCGACTGCCTCAGTCTTCACGACCAAACACGATACAAGTGAGACTCCAATGACGACCATGCTAGCTTGGACTGTACACATGCAATCATTAGGTGCTTGACGCTTTTTGAGGTCCCCAGTTGTCCAGAGGATTAGTGGGATACATTGCGAGGCCAAGCTGACTCATCAAGACAGTGTGTGTCTGCGGGTTCTTGTCGAAATTGACATCTACTGAAGGCGCGCTAGCAGCTGGCAAAGCCGCGTCGCGCCCGTTGCTATTAGAGGGACCGGCGTTGTCTGCTTCAAGTGGCAGTGAATCGCTTGCGGCCCGCGCGGCCACTTCTTCGACGGTCTTGCAGCCTGCCAGGAGGATGCGCGCCGGATTGCCTTCCTTGATGTTGCTGAGCTTGACAGGATGAGTCTCGATCCATTTGCGAATGATGGCGAGTAAGAAACTTCGCGGTGCGTCTGTCTTGAGCGATCCAGACGCGCAGTGACTGCGAGATGCCGAGTAGCCTGCGTTCAAGACAGCATTGCTGAGGCAGACGTCACAATCAGCTCAGAGTACGTTTGCTCACCGGCAGACTTACACGACGGAATTGAGAGGTGGCGCGCTGCAGTGATACATGCTTGCCAGCTTGCTCGGCGAGAAGTAGAACGGCGCGTCCAATTCGGCTTGTGCCACTTTCAGCATGCCGAGCATTCGCGCCTTTGTGGCGTAATGGTCGCCAGATTGCTCAACGTGATCTATGACAGCAGTGACGAAGCTCTTGTCGTGAAGCCTGCCCATCCACATTGGACCGGCGACATGATAGGTCTGCTTGCACTGATCGCACGTCGAATTTGTAGGAGGACCCGTTGCCGTGCCAAATGACAGCTGAGGTGCGCTGCCTTCTTTTCTGGTAGGCCTGCTATGAATCCGTCCCATCGGTTGAAAGTTTGGCGACTGGCAATAATTGCAGACATAAACAAGCGCTGTCGTGCTCGCCAACTGCTTGACTTTGATAGGTCCGCTCGCAACGCGTACGAAGACGCGCAGATAGTAGTCAATGGACAGCGAGAGCACAGGTTCTATGTGACGCCCGTAGCGGGCAGCCGATGATGAGATTGCGTGAAGCACAAGTCGCAGCGCCTGGTACGATTTCAGCACGCATTCCCTTGGCAGCAGGCACGACTGACAACTTCATGCGAGTATTCGGCTCGGGTCGGAGAACCTCCGTATAGCGAGAAACTGGACACATGTGAGCGAGGCAACAAAAGTCCGCGTTTGACGCACGTCTTCTCGGGATACCCACAGCCAGCGAGAACAGCGAGGTCAGTACAAGTGATGCAGAGCAGGCCATGATCAGCAACTGCCTGTACTGCGGCATCGATGAAAGGCGCTGCGCTGCCATATGGATCCAGGTCGATGACGTTATAGTTTCTCGTCTGCCGTTCGGCGTACATGATCGTACAGCAGTCGCCCTGTGACACTCTGACTTTTGCCTGTGACTTGACAGACGACGCTGATGCTTCCGGGATCTCGGCTGCAATGGTTTCCGCGGTCGGCTGCGTTTTGATGGGCCACCGCTTTTCCGCATCGTCCGGATCGCTTAGCTCGTTAAAGTCGGCGTTCATCTGGATGAGCTTGACTGCTTTGGGGCTCAGATCGTTCGCTTGTACCCATCTGATTGTGCTTTGATCAGCCTATCGTGATAAAAGGGGGGGGGGGTTTTCCACATACTTGAGGAGAGGCAGCTCGCGTGCATAGCGTATTGAGCGGAGGCCAGAAGCAGCGAGAGCTTCAAAGGCGGTAAACTTGTACGAATTCGGGTTAGGCTGAGCGGACGCTGGAGCATCCTCAGCTCCCACGCCGTCAGGTTCGTCTGCTGCGGCCTCCTCAATGTCAGTCTGACGTGACTCGCCAGCGGCTATCTCGGTCGCGTCATTGTCAAGCTTGCGGCGCTTTCCTTGGGCGTTGTCGTCCGCATTAGCGCCATTACGTTGGCGCTTATAAGCGCGTCGTGAGGATGCCTTCTCATGGCGCTCTGCTGCACGAATGCGGCTCCAGGTATCGATGCAAGCCACCGAAAGGTCTCTGTTGTACTCCTGAATGGGATTGATGAAGACTTCCTGTTCCTCCTCGCACTTGACTCGACTGTTGATCTTGCTAGTCGATGCTACTGCTTCTCCCGAGGGTATCACGCTTGCTGGGGCGGCACGAGGCAGCAAAATGACAGTGGAGCCTTCACCATGGAGAATGTAATTTGGAGGACAAGCCCGGCTGCCGGGCTGGAGTAGTCCCTCTCTTTGGATGATGGCCACCTTGCCTGTCGTTGCCGACTTGTTCCTGCCCATCTTGATGATCTTGCTCCAGCTCGGAAAGCTCGCTCGCATCCGCTGGAGCAACCCGTCGCGCTCGTCATTTTTTGACATTGAAAATCCACGACGATCAAGCGAACAAGCTTGTCCTGACATCATCGATGGGCGCCAATGCAAGCCCGTCCTAGCTCCGACTACGGCGAAGACGATCTTGACCTATCTGCTCTCGACTGGGACGCGTACGCTCACTGCCAGCCAAGCAGAGAGGCACGATCGGTGTCCGGTCAGATTGAGATCGAATACGAGCGTGACGATCTCGAGCCGAAAAGCGACGTTCTGCTAGACTTGCTAGGGGAGACAGGTCCAGCGTCAGACATGGCACTGCAGGCCACCAAGGAGGGAGCGAGACGATCACTCTTTGAGCGGTTCAGATCAAGAGGCAGTTTAAGCGCTACTGACTTTTCCGGCCCGTCCTGGTGCGAATATGCCTTCATGTGAGATCACTGTACTGTATAAGCATTGTCAAGGTCTGATGCGCGCACGGCAGCTATGGCATGCTCGGAAAACGCTGGTTACCTGTCGCAGAACGTCCAACGTCTATCATCACCCAGCAAGGCAATACAGTCAAGATCGACCAAAAACAGACTGTGCGCCAACAAAAGTAGGACTCCATTCTGGCATGGCATAGCACACTGATGCATTCGCCTGTAGGATCCTTGATGCAGGCGTTGCGACTCATCTGAAGCTCGAACGGAAAGTTCACCCCGAAGTCGTCAAGATTGAAACGACGAGCAAAGTCGATGCGATCGCATTGAAATTATACAGACTTATCGCAGCACTAGATTCCCTGCTAAGAAATGGTCACACGCGCGAGTTCCCACTGTTCGGTCGGCTGGACAATTTCATCGTTCTTGGCGTGGCGGACGAGATCAAACGCGAACCAATCTTGAAACACACCACAAAGACTGGCACGAAGCGCAAGGGCAGGAGATCAGATTCGTCTGCACAGCAAGACAGGACGTTGCACCAGTTCTTCTCACTGCAAGCAAAGCCGGAGGACAAGCCTGCCGCGCCGCCTGTACCTACCCATCGCTGCCTACTGACAGATACCAAGACGCGCGCGAAGAGTACCGCGCTCCCGGCTGAGCCAATCAGAAAGGCGTCAGAAATGCAGCTCATGATTTATAAGAGGCTCTTCGACGAGCTCAGAGACGACAAGATGCCTTGGGACGACTACCTTGCACTGTTCAGGCTAGAGCGCGAGTCCGCCTTCAGTGAAGAATTTGGCAGAGACATGAACGCTCTGATTGGCTCTGCTGTCGAGACCGAAGCTCTCCAACGAGCAAAGACGCTAGGCGATCTCATCAATTGTATACGGATCTACTTTGGCCAGCTGGAGCCGATCGACCCAAAGCTGCAGCTCATCTACTGCTTGCGCCAGGCTCTGGATTCACCTGCCTCCAGTCCTGCTCCTGAGGAGCCGGAGATGCTAGCGAAACGACCTCGCACGAGAGCGCAAGCAGCGGAAGCGCAGCTCTCTTCCGCTGAACCACCCATCGCTAGGTCGAAAATGAGCACTTCGGTGGGCAAAGAGATTGGCCGTCATACATTCAAATACGACGCGGACAGACTGCAGGCGCTCCTGTGCGATAGAGGTCAATTCTGGCGGTCGGAGAGGGAACCGAGAGGCGTCAGTATCGAAGAAACGAGGAAATGTCACTATTGCGAGTTTTACAATGACTGCGAATGGCGCAATGCACAGGCAGAGAGACTGACTGCCGATATCAGGAGTGCGAAAGCCGAAGCTGAGCGCAAGAGAGCACAAGTCATCGCCGATGCGGCGCTCCAGAGGCAAACGGATGCAGAGACCCGGGCGGCAGAAGAGGCAATTCTGTTGGAGCATGAGCTGGTCCGCACGACCGCAGCAGCTGTATCGACTACGTGATTTTTTGTATGTTGCTCGACTGTGCACCATGTGTCGCACCTTCAATGTATCACTTGAACGCGTCTCGGTGACTTCGCGCTTAGCGATCGGGAAATTCGGACTTTGCCGGACGTTTGCCCGCCAGGGCGCGTTTGCCGTCCGATGCAGCAGATATTGACTTGGCTTGAAGCCTAATACAGGCAGGCTTGTCAAATGCCCGCCATCTCACCTGCTACCAGCCATCTTTGTCTCCCTCCTTCGCGGACTGTTGTGCAACTTTCCCACCACTGGCAAGTTGATGCAATCCAAGTACCAAGGCGACAAATGTACTGCCAGACCGACACTTATCAATGACCCTGGCCCGCCTCTGAGTCTGCCATGTGTCGCAGCATGGGGATCACGCGTCTCTCGTGAGA